>NC_090924.1:802406195-802709225 GCF_040938575.1 Ambystoma mexicanum | reverse complement strand
ACTCTCTACAACGTTAGTGTGAATACAGATCGTTAGAACTGTGTTCATCTATTTCACCAGGCTGTCCAGTCCTTCACAGCCTTACTGATCATATCAGCCCTAGGCATTCCAAAGTACACATTGCAGCTGACTGGATTACACTTCGAAAAGGTATCAGAGGAAATATAGCATATGTGTGACAGGGTTGAGGAAGATGACCTGACCTTAGATATCAAAGGAACAACAGAATTAGAAATAGGATGCAATTTACCTTAGAGGAAATCATCCAGCTGTCCTTGAAAGCCCAACTGTGAAGATAATTTAAACCCAAATATGTTTCTACAAAGACAAATTATGCCAGAAAACAGTTAATCAATGACAAAAGGAAATTGTTTCAAGTTTAAGTGAGTGGTGCCAGAAAAACGCAACATTTTAGTTACGATTTCTACCTCTTACTTACAAGGGTGCACCATCATCTGTACACCTGAGAGGTAACCCTTGACACAATGAACAATGCATTTCACCCAAAGGCTGGGTTGTTATACCAATGTCAAGTGAAAGCAGGAGATGCATAAAACACCATTTCAAAATAGAACTTAATTTCTAAATGTCCTAAGAGACCTGAATCTGTCAAAAATATGATCCTGCTAATCAGAGAACAATGACTATGATATAGAAAGGTAAAAATGATAACACTTCATTGGTAGAAAATGTCTGAAAGGCACACTTATGCATTTACTACTGTACATTAAATGAAGGAAAGCAATCATAATTCATTCAGAGTACATTTAATGTCATATTTCATTTCTCCCTCAACAGTCATATTATTATACAGAGCTTACAAAGCTTACAATACTCTACAGTATAATATGCAGAAAAGTGGTGATACTTCTGTCTGGTTTGAATGAAATTGTGCTGACTTTAAGTTGACCTGGTTTTCAACTCGGAGACACATTCCTCCTTTCTTTGCTAGTGTTAGGATGTGCAGCCTATGTAAAGATTAATATCTAGAGTGAATAGATGGTCAGATGTACAAGCCAGCTTCAAACAATTTCAATTCACTTAACAAGCAATGTTGAAACATCCATCATTAAAAAAAACAAAATGTATGTGGTCTATTGAAGGCCAAATAAAGGAGCCTTGTCAACTAAATCACACTGATCATTAATCAAGGCCTCACAAAGATCTGTTTTTCAACTTATCTCCTGACCATGAAGCTACAAGTGAATAAAAAGGCATGTATAGGGACATATATTTCCCTTGGTTTAAAAATAGTGCATTTTGACCATTGACGCTATATGCAAAAGCACAAAGACTTAGAAATATGGGTCTGGGGCCACTCTGAATCGAAGAGCCTCCTCTTTGTTCAAACGATATATTTGCACTAGCTAACATTGTTAATAATTGATACAATGAGAAAAAGCACACATCTATGAAGCAATATGCAAAATAGGAAGTTGCATATCCAATTGTGGGTCTCAAAACATAGATTGCAATAACAGTGAATTAGCATATTTCTGACATAAATTATGCAACAATATACACAATAGCTGTCGTATGTGAGAAGGAGTGGTTTTGGGCCCAAACATTTTTTGATCAGAAGTATAGAAATTATAATCATCCAAAGTCTTAATATGAGGTAAACCAGTAGGCCAATCCCATAGTGCGCCGCAATTATGACATAATCTCATACTTTTGGTCTCTTTAATGATAATATAAACACAAAGCAGAGCATTCTGACACGAAAGGATCAGCAGGAAAGAACACCACCTGTTCCTAGTGGATGGATTAAAGAAAGAGTTCAAATTAGAGGCTGCAGACAGGAATGTTCCTGCTCTAGGGCACAATCAGCCTGTCATTTTGTAGCATTGTGGTGATATCCCTTGTATAAAGACTGGGACTGCCTTTTATTACTCTGTTTAAATAAATGTGTGTTTTGACCAAACTACCTGTTTCTTGTCTATCATTGGAGATGGGACATTATACTATGGGGCACCATATTGGGGCTTAAAAAGCATCACAAATATCAACATATTAGTCACAATATATATCTTGCAGAAAATGGGGCATGCCAGGACATTAGGTTGATTACATCACTAATATCAACACTTGCATGCATTGAGTAACATAACATGTGCCCAAGATCATTACATTAGTACATGGAATTATGTAGTCCCTGTTGTATAGTCTCCAGCGTACAGGTTGTGATTATTATTGGCATTTCTGGAATTGTGGATTAAAAAATAATGAATTTTGAAAAAGAGAAATATAATTTACAAGGATTGTTGATTTTGATTTGAGGTTACTGATTGAGATAAATATGTAATCATACTTGTCGTCAGCTATAAAGTCTGACGACAGGATGTTAGGGCTGATCTGGAAGTGGATTTTGATCATTTATGACCAGCTATGGCCTGCAAGTGAAATAGTCAATGCAGTCATGTGCAGATGCAATAAAAAATGTCATTGACAATGTTGGCACAGATATTTGAGTGCCAGAAGGCCCGTTAGATGATACCTTACAGAATTTGTACTTGACCTCCACAATTCTTGAGGGAAAACATTTAATCATGAGCTTTTCGGACCACCTTTTCATTCACCTTAAGCTGATGGCAGACAAGTTGGATGAAAATGTACATTCTTCGGCCTCTGATTAGTACGGGGGGCAGACGTGCCCGCTGATTTGATGGGGAAAAGTATGAGGAGCATCATCATTTTCTAAAATGCCTGCCATGTTGTATCCATGGACAGTCGTGACTGTCCGCAGACATCGCAGTGGGTAAAAAGTGTGGAAAACACATTTTGGGTCATTTGATCTTGGAAAGCGGGGCTGGGAACAGAGGGGGAGAGGAAAAAAGACGACATGGGGCTATTTTTGTAGGTGCTGCTGTTTTAGCAGTCCGCAGACACAGTGGTAGTTTGCGGACAGCACCGTGAATGGAGGGCTTGGGAAACACATTTAGAGTGATTTGGTGGGTGAAAGAGGAATTGGAAAGGGTAGAGGACTGGAATGAAGATGATATGGAGCGGTTTCTATAAGTGGAAAAAAAAGTCTGCAGATGCCGCTGAGTCTGCGGTCAATTTTAGTGCCCGCGGACATCATTGGATGGCTGGGAGTTCTGGGTGAGTTATTTGAAGGTGTATGGCACATACTTGTTATATGGTTAATTGTATTGTGTTGGTTGTGGCCAGTGGCCAGATTCTTGGGGGAGGCGTGACAGGGCATGCCCCCAAGTATCTGGCCACTGTCAACAACCACCACAACAGTAATATGTGTATAGTAATTATAGGTAATGTAGTAGGAGTATGGCCAGAATCACCACAGTAGTAATACATGTATAGTAATTGATGGTAATGTAGTGGGTGTATAAAGTGTTTGTAATATGGTGGAATGATATCATTGAACTCTATATGGTACTTATGATTGTGGTACAATTGAGGATAGTGTTTAGAGAATATGTATTTGATTATACTTGGTTTGGTTACTTAGTTCCATAGCTTTATGAAGCTGGAATTTCTGGTTCATTTTCTGTGGAAAACAAACAGTGGGCCTCATTACAAGTTTGCTGGTTTGGAAAGAACGGTGCAGGTAAGCTTACCACCACAACTTTTCTGGACCGGCAATCTATTAGTCTGCCTGCCAAAGCTGCTGTGCCCAACAGGTTAGAGCCTGCTGGACACAGTGGCCACAGTAGGCAGACCAGCATGGAAGCACCAGCATCGTTAATAATGGTGCTGGTGCTTCTGTGGTCCCCATTCCCGTGTCCTATGGGGACTTACAATTTACCAATGCCAGACTTTCCAGACCGCCGGGGTTTTAATACCCCGGTGTTCTCCGGAAAGTTCGGCACCAGTAAATATTTACGGGTACGGTAGCAAACAATCGGTAATACCGGCACAGTTACCGCCAGACTCGTAAGGGCCACTAATATGTTAAGCAGGACAGTTTAAAAGCTATAATTGTAAAGACCTTTACATATATATTTACTTTTTTAGACCCTCAGAAACAGTACGTACTAAGTAGTATGTTCGGTACAACATTAGTGTATGACACACTGCTGTTGTATTGACATTAAATAATCAATGGTCAGTGGGAGAAAAACATTCATACTGGATAAAAAAAAACAGATTTTAATTATGTGAGTGCAAGTTGCATAGTATGTTTGTTTGAAGTGTGTTGTGATTAAGGGAATGCTTAAAATTGTTAGATACCTGTTGGCATATTCTAACTACATTAGAGTTTAGAAGATGTTTTGTCCTGTAAGAATTCTGATGGCATATTTGAAGTGTTTTGCAATGGAATGTTTGACAAAATGTGTCTCCAGATACTTGGTTTGGTTACTTAGTTCCATAGATTTATGAAGCTGGAATTTCTGGTTAATTTTCTGTGGAAAACAAACAGTGGCCCTCATTACAAGTTTGCCGGTTCGGAACGAATGGTGCAGGTAAGCTTACCAGCACAACTTTTCAGGACCGGCAATCTATTAGTGTGCCTGCCAAAGCTGCCGTGCCCAACAGGTTAGAGCCTGCTGGACACAGTGGCCACGGTAGGCAGACCATCACGGAAGCACCAGCATCGTTAATAATGGTGCTGGTGCTTCTGTGGTCCCCATTCCCGTGTCCTATGGGGACTTACAATTTACCAATGCCAGACTTTCCAGACCGCCGGGGTTTTAATACCCCGGTGTTCTCCGGAAAGTTCGGCACCAGTAAATATTTACGGGTACGGTAGCAAACAATCGGTAATACCGGCACAGTTACCGCCAGACTCGTAAGGGCCACTAATATGTTAAGCAGGACAGTTTAAAAGCTATAATTGTAAAGACCTTTACATATATATTTACTTTTTTAGACCCTCAGAAACAGTACGTACTAAGTAGTATGTTCGGTACAACATTAGTGTATGACACACTGCTGTTGTATTGACATTAAATAATCAATGGTCAGTGGGAGAAAAACATTCATACTGGATAAAAAAAAAACAGATTACAATTATGTGAGTGTAAGTTGCATAGTATGTGTGTTTGAAGTGTGTTGTGATTAAGGGAATGCTTAAAATCGTTTGATACCTGTTGGCATATTCTAACTACATTAGAGTTTAGAAGATGTTTTGTCCTGTAAGAATTCTGATGGCATATTTGAAGTGTTTTGCAATGTTTGGTAATCCAATTCTGGACATGTATTATGAACGAAGAAAACTGCCAAAATGGCTAAAATATCTTATAGCTTAAAATACATTTTTTTTTAAAAGAAACTAATGTTACGCCATAACTGATGACATGAAATGTAATGTAAACGTTTTCAAGCAAACTAATACATTTAAATAAAAAAATAAAAAAAATTAAAAAAAAGTATACCTGGCCTAATGAGAGGCTTGATAATTTCATGAAAGATCTGGATGTTTTATGAATTCCTGTAACAACGCATAACTGCTGCTGCTGCATTTTTGTAATATCTGTTAAAGAATAGACAGAGAATTGCAAAGTAGAACAACACATAATTGCTGGGCGATACAGCTGAGTTGTTGCCCAATCAGATGCGTTTGTTTTGTTGACCAAATGAGAGGCTTGTTAATTTCCTGAAAGAACTGGATGTTTTATGAATTTCTGTAACAACGTAATAATAAGTGTCAGGTAATAGACCGGCTTTAAGAACATTTGTATAAGCGCATACTTGCTGTAGATGCATTGTTGAAACATCGGTTTTACAAAAGACTTATAACTGTCAGTCTGTATGTATGGTGCAATTTCTGTGTGAAAATACCATCAAGCACCATGCAGCTACAAAATGTTGTTATTTTGAAGCTATATGAATATTCAGTCCAACACATTGTTGGCTGCTGGCAAACTCTTGTAATATCTGGGTTGCAATAGGCCCAGGTGTGTAAACTTGTATTTACGGTTCACCTTTGTATGGAATAATGTGTGCCATCTCGTTTAGAGTGAAACTATACCATTAGTTTAATGTTTAGGTTTTTCTAACACTTTGTGCTGATGGGAGCGAGTGTCCAGTTGAATAGCTTTCAGTTAATCCTAGTGCGACCATGGGGAGTTTGGCGAGAAAACTAATATGGACAACCTATTTCCTTTTCCTTCTCTGATACTGGCTAAACACTGTCCGTTTTCAGTGTCTACGCAATGAGCGGTGTGTATTTAATACACGGTCACAGCTCGCATTCTCGAGTGTTTGTTTGGAAATAATTCATACAGTGCTGTTGAAGTTTATCTTGGAAGGTAGGCGATGTAGCTTAGCCCAAGTCATGCTTGGGTGCCTATGATTTGGTTGCATGAAGGCCAGCTCACGGTTTTTTAAAATCTGTGGTAAGTCAGCAATGGTGAAAGCTAACAGAATTTCTATGCCACTGATTTAAAGGGGAATATTACAGCTATCTCACAAAGAGGATTTATCGTTTTCAATAAGGATGTTACAGTATATACCTGAGAGGGACACATAGTGATGGACACGCTGATAGATAATCTTAGTCGGCTGTCTGTGGAAGTAAACACGTGTGCAAGTGATGATTGCATATTGTTTAACTTCCATATTGGCTTTGGAATTTTGATATCCATATTGGAAAGAAACGCTGTGTAAGAATAGGTCATCAAGAATCAGACGTATACATCGAATGTGGTGTATAGTCCTTCCCAAGGTAGAAATTGTGTTGCGGGAGGGTTGAGTAGCGACAGTGTCGCTTTGATCTTAATATGAATGATTCTTTGGGGATGAAACATGAGTTTTATTAGTCCCATGTTGATGTTTCTTGTTGACAGATGAGCCTGTGTGCTACTTAGGAGCAACTATAAGTGATGGAACCCCTATTGAATTGGAATTGTGGAATTAACTCTGCATTGTGGAAGAAGTGTTATGAGTAATTAGCAGGTACTTTCTTGAATATAAACTTGTTGATTTGTGTGTACACACAGACACACACTTTGATACTATAGCTATATGTTTTATAGTGGGCATAGATGCAATAACAGCATTATCAGTCAATATGGTGATATGGTATTCTTTATTTTTCTTTTTAGTAAATGATTGTAAAAGGATATCCACTGATGAATGTTCTACCAATGTGGTGCGATGAACAGAAACCTGTTGGGATTTTGAAATGGGGACACTTTATTTTGATTTGTAAGTGATTTCAATCTGGCACTTCACCTAAGTCAACGTCTAGCGTGTAATCCACAACTGAAATCCTTATTTATTTGTGTCTAAAAGTTATTTTATTCTGAACGATGTACCACTCATATCACGCCCCTCTCCTGGAACTCCCCCGCCCCCCGGTCACACTGAACCAGGAATCAGGCTGGTTTGCAAAGTTAAAATATTTTTTTATGTATTCACAATTCAATGACACTATGTTTTAATGGGTACACAACGATCACCAATGGGGTGATGTAACACTAAGCAATCGCTTTAATACACAAGGAGTAATGGTGAGCAAAACAATTCAGCACAGAAATAATACTTTTGTGTGTGTGTTCAGATCAAATAGCAGTGTGGTTACTATTTCCCCATGCACACCCCTCAACCCCCCAATAGACAATGTAAGAGATAAGAGGAGAGAACAGGTTTCAGGAATGGCAGAATTCAAACAAAATATCAATCCCAATTTCCCCCAGCAACACAAGAGAAAAACAGAATTGATTGGCAAACTGTCAAAATGGTTTTTAAAGGTATCTGAGAATGGAATGTGTAAAAACACTAAATATGGGCTAAATCGCTGAAATTATATAAATTCTTATGGGAGCCGCTTTGGATAGTTCCACACAAACACAAACAATGATTTGATACTAAGGAACTATGTGAAATCTTAAAACTGAGGTCAGAAATAATCAAAAGCTGTTTTACAAGTGTCAGAATTTCCCAAAAACAAAATTTGCGGGAAACTTTTCAAGGCGCGGTAATCGCGATTACCGTACAACCGTATGGATTTGGGATGCAGTTTTTGATGCAAAAAAAGCTGTGGATGTTAGCTACAAGAGGAAGTTGGAATTCTGTTTCTAGCACAAAAAGAGGAAGTTATGAACGTTTTAGTGGAGGTAATTTTTTTCCAGATAGGCGCAAAAATGTAAAACAGAAATGCACTTTTAAAATACAAATGGGACTTCTTACACTAGATTATGACTATAGAAAAAGAGAATGCCACACATGAATCTCCATCATTTCCTGGCCAGGGAACCCTTCACGTGGTGGATACTCAATTTCTTTCTGGGATTCACTTTAGTTACTCACAACACTAATGACTTATGATTTTAGAAAACAAATGAGAGAAACTCAGCGCAAGAAAAGTTCTGACAATACTATGATTCTGAATTTGCAGATAGAATGAATTGAGATTGGGATGAGACTATGCAAAGTACATATGCTATGTGACACAGTTGTTTCTATAGAAACTCACTAGGTTTTTGAATGGAACCGTCAGGATTCTGGTCAGGACAGACTGCTGGGCACATCGGATTGGACTGGGTCTGTTCACAGCATGCAACAGGACTGGATCGGGTCTGCAATGGCACTGGTCACAGCACAGCACAACTGGATTGGATCCTTTGGTTCTGATGATAATTATTTTAGCAGGCGAGCAGTACAGCACAGCCCGGCTTTATATATTCTGATACTCACCTTTGGTGGTGGGATTCTGGTTCTGGAAATGTAAGGCCTAGCTGAGAATGGTTCAGCTATATAATGGGACTTTCTGCTTTGCCAGGTTTCTGGAGCCTGGAGCAAGTAAGATGGATAATTCTGCTGCAGGGTGCTTCGCCAGCATCGGGATAGTTGGTGAATCTGTGTGTGTTATTTCAGTGCTAAGCTGTTTCTATTTATGCTTATGATAAAGGGGTGTGTGTACTGGTTTATCCTAAGTGCTCCCCTTTTCCAGGGATTGGTCAGGGTCTCCTCTCTGCCTTGATAGGAGGAGAAAAACAGGGTATCACCTTAATGGTGTGTATTTATGATGCCTAGAGTCCACCCTAGCCTCTTGAACACAAAATCTACTTTTGACACAATACATATTTACACATATGCAACCTCTATAACAACCACATATATAGATCACATATTTTGAGTAGCAGATACTCCTCCAAGCCCCTCGCTGTAGGATCTTGTGTATGCTTTCCACCAAATGTCACCCTTTTTATCAGGAACACAATGTCCAGTTTATCAGAAAATGTGTACAAATGCGTGTGTTAAACATGGGAATAAATGTATGAAGTTTCATGCTTCTATCAAAAATACATTTTATGTAATATCACATTTTCTGCTGTTTCTTCCCAGAACATGTCAGTTCTGGCGCCTTTTAAAATGTGTAGCCAATATATACATTAATAATGTTGTTATTTTCGTGTTTTTGACAATTTTACGCAGTAAGTTATCAGTCTTTTTAAAATGTGTTTTCGGTCCTTGTTAAGCAACAAATGGTTGTTTGTCTCCACCTCCTTCTGTCTCTCTGCAGTTCAGAAGCAGTCTCCTCCCAGTTCCTCCTGAGCAGAGACCCTTCACACTTGGCATTCCTTTGACTGGAGGATGTCCATTGTCTCCTTCCCCCTGCAGACCAAATTCTTCTCCCCCCTATAATCATCACTTAGGTATGATTTCCTGATAGAGGGAAGCAGAAGGGAGAGGCCTTGCCTCTGTGGGGGAAGCTGTTATACTGGTTTGGTTGCTTATAGTCAGGATTAAATTCAAATGTTAATTATGTTGCATTTTTTTTCTTTCCTTACAACAAACTTGTAATATCAAACGAGCAGCTAGAACACTTATTCCGGATTCTAAACCATGGGATTAAACAGTTACAACGTAGGTTACTCTCAGCAACAGGCCACTTAGTTTTCAAACATTTGATTTCAGTTTGTACAAGTTTTAGAGTTTATCATGCATTCTTCAGACAGCTGTCATTCAGGCGGCCGAGGGTATTTCGCCCAGGTTTTGACAGACTCCACAGGCAGGCAACTTTTGCTGTGGATGTTTATTTGACAAATTCAGCTTTTCAGGATATTGTAAGTTCACAATGATTTCTTGAACTAAGTGAATTGTAGCACCCAGCAAGAATATTGAATATGATATGATATGATACAGCATTTGTAATGCGCCTATACACAAGTGTTTGAGGGTGTTTTGTACAGGCTTTCTGCAGTTTCAGCAACCAAGAAAAAAGGATTTAAAAGCAAGATTTTGGATTTCTTTCAGCAAAGCACTGCTTTTCTCTCTGTGCTCCATTTTTACTTGTTGTGAAGCCCATTGACATGTTTCAGAAGTGAGATCTCTGTTCCACTGCTGACAACCTGCATGGTAGATTTGGCAGCCATCTGTTTGTGTTGCAAAGCGCTATTTTCATCAGTTCTGGTGCGCACAAGGGTTTTGCAGCCATTTTGATATTTCTGGCATCATCAGAGCACTGGGATGCTGCATGGCAGAGCAAAAATGGGTCAAGACATCCCACAGATTGAGTTGTCATTTTTGGGAAATTGTGTCTGATGAATTGTTTAGTGTTGATGTATTGTTATTGAAATCTGATTAAGTGTAGAGGTATATGTTATGCTTTTTGGTTTTTGGGTGTTTAGTTTTTATCATGATGATGTGTCATATTGACAAAATACATTGAACATTGAATTGATAATTTTTTATGGTCGACTGGATCCATTTTGTCAGGATTTACAGTGAGAGATAAGAGGGACCTGTCACCAGATATGATAGTTGTCATGAATAATTTCTATCTATCTCTCTTGTTACATTCAAATCAACCACTTATATGCAGTATAGTGTCCTGATGTGGTTGTGGCACCAGTGTGGTATATTATAACTTCTGTTGTGAAGGTTTTCTTTCCAAGAGATACTTGGGTGTGTGTGAAGCCTGTAAGTTTACAGTTATTTTTGGTATCTTATCTTAAGTGAAATTATAAAACGCACATTCTCTGGAGAGCATCATGGTGCTAAGCAAGGTATTTGCGATATCTCAGACCCTCTGTAATAATTTAGACGAAGAGACATGCCTTCAGTGCCAGCAGAAGGGTAAATGGTCAGCACTTGCCTGAAGAAAAAAAGGAAGAGAAATTGTATGTCCGCCAACTCTTAAGAGCCATACCCATGGAATAGAAATGGTGCATGACTCGAGAGAGCTGAGTGAACGGTCGGAGACACAGGGGGGAAAAATGCACTGTAAGTACTCATCACCCTGGCCATAGAAGGCCTAGTGTACAATGCACATAGGTCTAAACTTCACCCTCTGGGCCACAGGGAGCCAATGCAGCTGCCGGAGCACTGGGGAGGCAGGCATCCTATACAGAGTCCGTACCACCAGCATGGTTGCTGTATTCTGCAGTACTTGGAGGCGGTGGATCTGATATAATGGCTGGGCTAGGTAGAGAGAATTACAGTAGTCTAATATGCTCAGCACCAGTGCAGCCACCACCAATGCATGAAACCATAAAGGGAGAAACCCCAGAACCCTATGCAGAACTCTCAGTTTGTAATACCCGGACTGCCAAACAGAGGCCGTCTGGGCCTCCAAGGTGAGTGATGAAGAGAAGTTTACTCCCAAATCCTTCACAACAGAAACTGGCCAAGTGCAGGGGCCAAGAGAGGAAGACCAGATTGCAGAGTACCAGAGAGAAGATACAGAGGTGGGGATACCACCATGATCTTGGTCTTCTCCCCATTCAATGTCATTCAATTGCTGCCCATCCAACACCCTACGTCCTCCAAGCAACTCTGCAACTGAAACACCAGATCAGTATGCAAGAAAATAAATCCCAGAATAATCTGGGTGTCATCAGCATAAGAGTAGCATCGGAGGCTGTGGATTAGCCTAAATAAAGGCTGGATGTAAGCATTAAACAATGTAGGCGGCAAGGCTGATACCTGGGGGACCCCACAGGCAGAGGAACAGAAAATGTGGAAGAGAGAGAGTTTGTACCCGATCGGCAAGAAAAGCAGAGAACCATGATATAACCTGTCCAGTAATCCCTGCCCTAGTCAGGCGAGCAAGCAGGATGGAGTCGTCGACAGTATCTGTGTATAACAGCCCCAACATGCCCCTCCCACAGCCCTTCCGCAGCCTGGACTAGCACAGATCGGTTAGACCTAGGCATGACTTCGGTGCATGAGGTTCTAGCCCACTGCGCTGCGCTCGTCCGCTACGCAGACCAAAGTGGAATGCTTCTGGCACATAGTATCACACTAGCCAAGCCACTCCCATGCAGCAGAGTAAAAATCAACAACAGACCACAGTGCGTGTCTACAGCAAGAAGCTAGGCACCTTCCAGTCAGTAACAGCAATACAAGGAACCAAGATAAAACTAACAGAACAAAAAAAGTAACAGAAATAATACTAATAAACTGGTAAAATAATAATAAAATGGTGTCCAATCAAAAGGAACTGAGAATAATAACACCTCAATAGAAAGTGTCAGCTGAGTCGGCCATACCTTGTGGTTATCCCAGGGGATGAGTTTCAACTGCTAAAGAGCTGGAGATGCCATGACCCTCCCATGCAGCAGAGTAAAAATCAACAACAGGCCTCAGTGTGTGTCTGCATCAGGAAGCCATGCATCTTCCAGCAGGTAATGACAATACAAGGCACCAAGATAAAACAAACAGAAAGAAACAAAAGTAACAGAATGAAATGAAAGGTACCATCTGCACTGTACCTAAGAAGTATTACTATGACATATTGGCTATGTTAATTAATTTGTATGGTGGAACGATTATCTGAATTGCAAATATTGCATAATATGCCATGGTTTGCATTCTGCAGAAGTTGGTGAAATGCAATGGATTGAGAATTTGGCATGGATATATATACAAATCATTCATTATGGATGTGCTCTTGTTAAACATGGTTGCAGAGAGTGCATTTATATTTCCACATGTATGAAATCTGGAGGATTTCATTTATTGGGATGTTTTTGGTTTCCAGGACTTGTAGTGAGTACATTAGGAATTTGTTTGAGGTCTTACTGTGTGTTTATGGTAAATGTTAAATTTTTCTACAGTAGTAGTGCTTGCCTTCTACCTGTACGTGTTGTCACGATTATTTATGACAATTCTATTAAGGAAAAACATTTGCAAACAGAACTGGTCCGAGACATTTAAGTACATGTTGGTGGTGGCAATTGAAAAAGAAGATTGATAGTTACATTAGCATAACAATTTACTACAGTTGTGTTGCTGAATTTAAATGAACCAGAGAGTTCTGTTTGTGGATGGTTTGAAGGGCCTGCAGATTTTTCTGGAGCAGAGAGATTTTTGTCTTTGTTTTCTAATGGACGTGCTGTTGAATTTGTACTAGACAGTTTTGTGGTTTTATTTTTTATGCAGAAGTAGTTGGTTGTTGTTTCTTTAGTGGCAGTGTTGGGAGATCTGTTATAGATTCTGTTTGTATTAGTTCTCTTTTTAAAGGTTTCCTTTTTGGAGGTACCGAGTACATATCTAGATGGGGTGCATAGAGCACGAAGCCTGCTGTATTCCAGGATGCACGGCATGTCAGCATTGACTTTGTTTGCATCAAAGTTAACTAGGAATAGACCATTGATTTTTACGCAGATGTGAAAATGCTACATAAGTCATACATTCCCCGCCCTGTGGGCGCTTTGAAACAGCTCTATAAGCGCGTAACAAGCAAACAATAAAATAAATAAATAAGTGTTTAATGCACTGGTTAAAACGGTCTCTAATGAAAAGTAGAGCCCCAAATTCACTCTGGTGTGATTGGCTGGCTGGCTGTCCGGCAAGGACAGCCACCCTGCTGGGTGAGTGGCAGCTAGGCTGGAATGAATGGGAGAAAACTGTTTAAAAGGTGATTCTCCAGGACTGGAAGGCAGAGTCGACCACTTGAACGAAAGAACCGAAGACGAGCTGGAAGAGGGTGGCTGCTGCAACCACTGGACCGTTGGTTTGCCTGGTGAAGCCCTGCTGCAACCCCGAATTGCCAGATCTCCAATTGACAGAGAAGCTCCTTGATGCATGGCTTTTTCCTTTCAGTTGTTGGGACCAATTAACTCAGAAAACGCCTGGATACCATTCTCTGAGCTGGTTAAGGTTAACCAGGGAGAAGGACACCAGTTTGTGTTTGGAAGCCACCGCTACTTGAGCTGAAGTGAAGCCATTTTGTTTGCTCCAACGAAGATCCTGTGCAGTGCAGAAGTCCCCCCGACATCCTTCCTCTTGTCCCCACGATGAGGCTCAGGAACAGCAAGACCTGCAGCACCTGCCAGGAATCAACGTCTTCAGATGCATCTTTTTTCTCCACTTTAAGATACTGTGCCATACGTTTGAGAGATCACAACTCTCGTGTTGGAAGTTCGTGAAACTTTCCCAACTTGCAGGCCTAATCAGCTTGTGACCCGACATATCTTGCTTTATCGTCTGAACTACTTCTAAAAACTTTTACAAAGACCTTGCCATTTGTACCAGAACTGTGCTGTCCTATCCAAGAACACAAGCCTATTGACTATTGACGGTTTATCCCAAGGTTTTCACAGATAGTCCCCCAATCACCTCCCTACTGAGAAAGAATAAAAAGTTGTTCTGGTCCCCCGAAGCGGAAAACGCCTTTCAGGAATTGAAACGGGCCTTCACCTCAGCACCTGTTCTACGACATCGCCAACCTGCCCTGCCTTATGTGGTTGAAACAGACACCTCCAGTGTGGCCATGGGAGCAGTATTATCACAAAAGGACCCGGATACGGGACAGTTTCATCCCATAGTATTTTGGTCCGTAAGTTTTCTGCGCCAGAAATGAACTAAGCAATCACTGAAAAGGAACTACTAGCAATCAAAGGAGCCTTCAAAACTTGTTGACACTTCCTTCTACGGGCATGACACATGGTCACAGTTATCACAGATAACCGTAATCTTCAATACTTGAAAACTGCTAAGGCCCAATCTTCGCGTCAGCTTCGTTGGGCTCTCTTCTTTGCCGAATACGATTTTGTCATTACTTACAAACCAGGAGTGCGTAATGGTAAAGCATATGCTCTATCACGCATGGGTGAGGACAAAGAAGCTTTCACACAATCTGAGCCAGTGTCCATTATTCCTGAAGAACGGATTCAAAACCAGATCGCTGCAACCGCCTGATGGGAAGACTTGAAGACTGATCTTCAATCTCGGATGGACCAAACAGCCCAACAGGAGTGGTTGGTTAAGGGAGACCAGTACTCCATCAAAGATAACTTACCCTATTTTCAAGGAAGACTATATATTCAGGACAAGGAAATACAAAACAAAATAATAGCAAACTACCACGAGTCATTAGTGGAAGGACATCCTGGGAATCTAAAACTCGGGCCAAAATTCGAAAGAGCTATTGGTGGCCAACCTGGAGAAAAGACGTTGCCCAATTTATTGCGACTTGCAGTGTTTGCGCGCAACACAAATCCTGGAAGTTCAGCCCTGCAGGGTTGCTGCATCCATTAACTGTACCACCAGCACCATGGTATACTCTGTCTATGGACTTTATAACCAATCTACTACCCTGTGATGGATTTAACACAATCCTGGTCATAGTAGACTTATTCTCAAAGATGGCACATTTTATTCCATTAAAAGGGCTTCCACTGCCTCTGCTCTGGCTACTGCATTTTTGGAGCAAATTGTCAAGTTACATGGTTTCCCATCTTTATTGATTTCAGACCGTGGAACTCAATTCATCTGAGCTCTCTGGAGATGTTGTAAGATAGCCCAAATTGATCTTTGTTTATCCACGAGTCACCATCCCCAAACCGATGGTCTCTGGAGCAATACCTGAGATGTATGTTGCAGCAAACTGAAGGATCCTGGAAAAACATTCTCTGGTTAACCAAATTTGCCTACAATAAATCTATCCCTACTAGCACCGGACAAACCCCATTCTACACAATGCACAGTCGGCATCTGCGGACATCCTCCTTTGATCCACTTGACGAACTGGAAACGTCGGCAATCACCTCATTACATAAGACCATTACTCAAACCCTTAAAGAAGCAACCGAGAACCTGATCAGAGCCAAGGAACAACAGAAAATGTTTGCAAGCAGACATAGGAGGGAGGCCCCGCATTACCAAGTCGGAAATAAAATATGGTTGGCATCCAAAAATATTCCATTGAAGGGACCTCAAGCCTTCCGTCCCAGGTGCTTGGGACCTTATTCCATCAAAGCCATCAGATTAACTCTCCTGCTGAAATTGGATTTACCAGCCAATATGCGGAACCATCCGGTGTTCCATGTTTCTCTCCTGAAACTAATGGAACCAGATACTCGGATTAAAACACCACCTGAGCCTGACATCTTAGAAGGAGAACCGGAATATGAAGTCAAAGGCATTCTAGATTCCAGGAAAGTACGATCAAAACTATACTACTTGATCAACTGGGAGGGTTATGGACCCCAAGACCGCACATGGGAACCTGTTGAATTCGTCCATGCGCCATGACTAATCAGACAATTCCATCATGACAATCCTGCCAAACCAGGACCAAGGAGAAGAACGCCTGTGAGAGGGGCCTTGAGGGGGAGTGCTGTCATGGTCACAGGACAAGGGCCACTATCTTTATCACCCAGAGGGTCCTTTGGCGACAGGCTCATGAGAAAGTGTGCTCTGCACACTTTGTGTCTAGAGCACGTGTTACTTCCTACCGAGCAGGCTCCCCATGTGCAACCATCGCTCGAAGCGCAGCTTACCTACCTGACTCCTGCAACCCATCGTCTGCAGCATTGTCATCGGAGTCGAGGCGAATCCTCACCTGTTCCGGGCATCTAGCTACACGGGAGCTCTTCTTCTCGCACATCATCCTCACGGATCCATCCATCTAGTAGCCAATGGCAGGTTTTCGGATAGCCACCTCCCGTCTGACGCCGCCAGGCCATCCCTGCAAGAGAAAATGACTCACAAGGTTAGGGACTACATAAATAACTTACGCTTGGTCGCGCAAAACATAATCCTTGCACTCAACCTTGAAACCCCAACTTGCATCCTATTTGGGAACCTCATAAACTCCTCTGGCACCCATTTGGACTTGCTCCAAACACTGCGACTTTGTGTGAGCTTCTTCACACCTATTGGGGAGAGGAAAAATCATTACGAGGGTAACGCACAATAATCACGAAAAAAAGACATTGCGAAAGGATACAGACAATAATCATTGTTAAGAACACTTCAAAGTGGTACAGCCACAGCCGGTATGGGCTGCCATGCACACAGATCAGTGAAGCAACTAGGTCCACCAAAGGCACCAGTGCAGTTGAGAAGCAGGACGGATAGCTTATCCTCATAAGAAAACAGGTGAGACTGCATGGGTAGATGCATGCTAACCTCATTCTGGAACGAAGGGTTTGAGAGAAATCGTAGTCCAACCACAGCATTCTCACTGCCTCTCGTATTCTTTCAGGGGCAGTGCCAGCAACCAGAGCAGCTCACACTACAGAAGCAGGGGAAGGAGTCTGATCCAGGGAGCCAAGACCAGGGAGGGCTACAACCATGCCCCAACTTCCCCTTAGAGACCAGGTGAGCATAACAATGTGAAAGGTATTCTTTTTTTAGTTCTTGTGTTCAGCAATGCGCTTCTTTCCTGTAATTGAAAAATAAAGTTAGTGGGGATATGTGGTATTGGTGAAGTACTTTTAGTAAGCAAGGTTGTTATTTATGAAGGTCGGAGGAGTTGTTGGGAAAAACAGGTAATGAAATTGCGGGACGTTTAAAAAAAGTTTGTTTTTAGGACCATTTTTATGAAAGTTAAGAAGTGCGTATGTGCATTTATAGAGACTCTGTGTGTAACATGTTGTAAAGGAGAAGAACAGTTGATGAAAAAGATTTGTAGTACGCTTTTAAATGAGAGTTGGTGTGTGGAGGTTTAATACATTAGGAGTATATGCATACTTTCCAACATGCTGCATTCTTATCTGCAGATGTTTATGTGGTCCTAGATTTTTTGTTTGCATTCTGGGATTTGTAGTTCCAATTTTCACATTATAAAAGTTGGAGTGCAAGTCCCAGATTGTAGAGAAAAAATCAGGACTGGATAAGCACTAACAGATTGACATGTGTGATGTTGGGATATATGCATGTACTGCTAATATATTAAACATGCACACACTAACTGCCACTTAAAAATGGTCAACATATCTATTCTATTTGCTGTAAATGCAGATATGCATGTTTTAACTTTCATGAAATTGATCTTAAAATGAAGCATGATTTTTTAAGAGCAATTTTTTTAAAAATTATTTGCTGCTTCATGTGACCAGGTGCTGGGGAGATGTATCATTATTGTGCTTCACCTCCTCTCCTAATGAGACCACCAGCACTTTTTGCTGGATTTCTGGGCCTTTTTCTTTTGATCCCTAATGAGTGGAGCCCTTTTCCACTCATTTATTCTTATGGGCTCTGTCTTTTGGAACTCTATTTTTTGTATTCTACCTGTACTATGGAATCTGTCTGCTCCAAAGCTCTTAAGGGCATCTGTATTTTGCAACTGCAGCACACTGCTCCTTATGGGCAGTGGTGCTGGGGACCCTTTGGATCCTCCTTTAAGACTATTTTTCCAATAGCTACAGTTCTTAAGGCTAGAGAGGTTTTTAGGGATACTTAGTATCCCAATTGTCTCTGCTCCTGTGACTTTTTAGTCACATGGACAATTACCTAGTTATGGCTGGTGGCAGTGGACGTGTTTTACCAACTATTGCATATTTGTTATACTGCAGGTTATGCTCATAGCCGTGGTAGTGCACAATAGGGGCACCCGGGTACCAACTTGGGGCTTCCCTTCTTTTTTCGCCAGTACTAGCATGGTTGTTCTTTGTTAACCCTTCCTCTACCATTCTGGGAGGGGGATGTCTGTTTGCATGTTTTGCCTTTGTTGGGAACCAGTAGGTATCCCTGCTTAGGCTCCATAGAGTCTGGGCAGGTAGGAAGTGGGGGAGGAGTCTTCCACCCACTGTCCTTTGTCTACCACAGTGCCTGAATAGACCAGCTCCCACAGGGGTTGTGGCTGTCCTGATTAGACAGCCAAACACCCCTTTCTGTATAATGCTGAGAGAGATTGCAGAGGAGTGTGTTCTTTGAGTTAGGTATCTCCCTCTGTTCCCTGGGAGATGTTTAGGGGAGGGATCTTGCTTCCCTCCTGGAATTCCTGGCCTTCCTTCACGGCATCAGCCAAGGTCCAAATGAGTGCTTCTTTTTAGTCCTTTCGAAGTTGTCAGATGATCTGCTAAGATAGGGGTTCAGCCCACTTTTAAAGTCAATTTCGCCCCAATGATTGGTGCAGGCTATGCCTACCGCAAATGGCCACGCTGACACGTGCAATGGTGATACGGAGTGAGGCATCCCTGCAATACAGATCTGATGATTTCCCCTGGGGCCAGGACCACAGAAATGTCACTGGCATTTTGGTCACAATGGTTACGTTTTATAGAAATGTAGGCCTTTGTCCAGGTATAATATCAACATGTCTTTGCACCATCAGGTAGTACTATGCACAAGACATGCAGTTTGCATATAGATAATGGCAATCCAGAACCTATGGAAAGCCCAAGGGTCAGGAGTGGATTGTTGCATACACCAAGTGGGTGGTTTAATTAGTAGATGCATTGGACCAGTTGTGTGCATGGTGTGGTTATAAAGTATGTCCATGAAAATACTAAGGATATGCTTTTCCTGCACTATGCAGTTAATAGAGAATTTTATAAAATGGAAAGGCACGTGCAAATTACACAGTCAGATACGTATCAATGTCGAATACGTCTTTTAAAAAACAAATGTTCTTACTATAGAAAATGCTATTAATATTATCAATTGTTACATTCGAAAAAAGCTTCTATTTCATATGTGATTATTCAACTCTGCTTATTTCCAACCATTAACTCATATTCTTCCTGACCCTTCATCTCCCCTTTCCCTTGTCCCATAAAAGACACAAAGAAATACATGGCATGGGGTAAGCTTACATTTTTTTCAGGTTACCTAATGGACTCCCATAGAAGGCAGTGCAAGTCTGACAACAGTAATTCTGTTAATTCAAAATTAATCAACAATATTTCTGTGAATTACCCTACTTCCCATTCCCCAGCCCTTTGTTTCACTCTTTGAAGGGTTATTGTTTAAGTTCCATGCTTGGACCAAAAGGGACACCGCACCATGTACACATGACTGTCTGAGTTGTTCAGCCAAGCTGTTATATTTTCCATGTGGTAAAGTTCCTTCCTCTTATTACTATTTTCCAATTTGCCAGACAGCCATGGTTTCTTCCATGTCTACACTACATAATCTCTTTCCACCAAAAGCAGGTAATGTGTCATATGATAGATGTCTTTAACACTTATATCAACTGAAGGGACACCTAGCAGCATCTCCAAAGGATTGAGTGTAATCTCCTGAATTCATACTTTCTTCATCTAGGGAAGGAATTCAGGCCAGAAATCTTGTATTAAATGCTAGACAACAAGAAAGAAATGTGCCTCTTTGTACGCACAGGACAGAAATACCCAAATACATTTTTGCTAGTTTAACTGACGAAGTAGGCCATCTGTGCATGAGTTGTATGCCATGAATTGCATTTCCCTCAATGTTCTATGCATTTTTTTTAACAAATTCTGGACCACAATTAGTATAATAGGGGGCACCTTCAAATCTTTTTTCCCATGTCTCTTTACTGTACTCCTATTATGGGCACTAAATATATACCTGGAGATTGCAGTGGTAAGCCCCTTGGTCTCTAGGTACAAGTCTAGAATCTGTGCAAGTCCTGTTTTGAGTCTAGCAGCATCCTCTTTCCATGTCATTCTTCAAAAGGAGCCGAAGGGTCAAATATTTTAATATTTTGACAGTGATGTTGGGTGTACCAGCTTTAGTCTATGCAGTGAATGTTAAGTAGATTATATTTCAAACTAGTGGAAAGGCCTGTGTAGACAGGCTAATTTGCTTAAAGGAAGGCATTTTCAGGCTGTAAATATATTATGTGGTATATTTTAGTGTAATTTATGTTGATAGAAACAATATTTATTTTGTATATTTTCCCTTGTTACAGTTGTAGAATTCACAAGGGTATATTTGTCAGGATGACTTCTCAGTGCTGCTGCTTCCACTTCAAAGTATTCACTTCTACTTGGTTCACTATGAGAGCAGTCACCTTTCTCTCACAATACTCCACTTTGTTTAGATTACTACTGACAACCAGATATATCACCAGAGCTTTGGTACGTTGGACTACTACCACAGCTTCAGTGATTTGTACTTCTAGACAGGCTTGAACAAGATACAATTCAAAGTACTTCAATGACTTCAAGTAGGTAAGGCACTCTTCCTCTGAATAACTCTCCTCAAAAGGGACAGCCTCTTTGACTCTGTTATCTGTCTGCCAGGGGCAATCTCTTTGCCTCTCTTATCTGTCTGCCATGATAAAAACATTAGTTTGCCTTTACGACTCACTTCCCTATGTCTTCCACAGTCTCTGGCATTACAGGTTGTGTCAACTTCAAAACAGTATTTACAAGCAGCCAGTTTCCCTTCCCAAATGTACCTGCATCTTTTTGCCTGTTATCAACCCAACTTATTACCCAGAAGCCTTGGTGCCACACTCTTAGCTTCTTGTAATGCTTCCACACTTGTATCTTAGGCCAATGAAACTGTTATTAACCTCACTGCACAGTTAGATTGCTTTTGAACTCTGAGAAAGGCAGGTTTAAACATTAAAATGGGCAGACTTTTGGCTTGGGCAATACTTGTTCTCTTCTTCAATAGCAAACACACTTTAAATTATTATAAATTAAAGGCATGCCATGTTAAAATAAATAATAGAGTTGAGTCTTTCATTAGGAATCCCAATTAGGCACACGTTGCCAGTCTTTGATGTCCCTTTTTAGGTTTAAAGATTAATATTGAATTGTATTACCGTGTGAAAGGGAAGGATAGAGTTCAGTCCTCCTTTGGGAATAACAATTGGGTACACACAAGCACTCCTTGATGTAGTTTTCACAAGTTAACAGCTTTAACTATTGTATTATCAGGGTTAGGTATTTGTTAATGGTTTTTACAATGTTCACTCTCCTTGACTAGTGACACACAACCACTCCTTGAAGTAGTAACAGTATTTAAAAGATTGAACAATGGGTTTAATCAGCGTTAGCTTCTCACATGATTAAAATGGTGTTCACGTTATACATTTCTATTGTTCGGGTATTTCTGCTTCAGCGAACAACTTCTACTCGCTTTGAATCTTTCGCGAGTGAACAGGGAGCTGGATACTGTTGCAGGTAATGCTTGCGCACGGTGTTAGAATGCTGTGCTTCGCTCACCGGCTTCTTTGACACTTGCTCTGTGGGTTGCACTGCTTCCATACCTTCTACAACAACTTCCACTACTTTTGGCTTGTTTGGGGGACACACCCATCTTTTGTAATGGTGTCTCTGCTTTGGCCACACAGTTTTGGATCCCCTCTCGCTCCTCTGATCCACAGCTTGACAACTGCTCCTCGCCTCGGTCTCCAGCACGTTCTCTGTGCGGCAAAAATGTCAATCAGGCTCACATGGGGAAAGACAGCTCTCCTGTAGGGCTTCCACCGCGCAGCCTATGCCTTCGGAGTTTGGGGGAACAGAATCCTCTCAGAACAAGCAGGTGATATCTGCTGTTTCCACATTCTGGCGTCCCTCTTGTTCTCCCACTTCTGCCTGGTTTGCCAGCCTTGTGCCGTTTTCCTTTTGCTACTAATGCTACAACTAGCATTCCAGCCACAGTTCAGGCTCCTTCCAATTGCCTGCAGCTGAGTGGAGATTTTAATGCCTCCCAAGTTCCTTCAGGTGTAGGCTGTTAGGCTTTATTGCCTGCTTACTGCTACAGCATGCCTCTTCAGCCCTTGTCCTTGTGCCAGTACTTCTGGGATTATTAGACTTCTAGCCCCCTTCAGCACAATTAGTTCTTTCAACAACTGAGTTAATTTTAAGGGCAGTTTTACCTCACTTTAACTCATTAAGACGGTTAGAATTGGTTGTTGCAGAGGAAGATATTTGATTTAAGGCATTTTCTTTAGTTCCTTTTACATTATACCTTAGGGAGTTAGGATGGTATGTATTCTTAAAAGAGATTCTGGTTAACAAGGACACATGTACAAAACTTGTACACCAGGGGACATATCTTATATATGGGTCAGGGTTTGTATCATGACAATATTCCATTACCTGTTTTGGCAACCTAGAAAGGCACTTCCTTTTAGAGGAAAAATACCTCATCTCATCAAATGGGATCTCCTCACCACACTGGGCCCTGTCTCCTCCAGGTGATCCTCCCGCAGTACAGCACCCTAAGGTTAGGATCGGGAAGCATCTGCCTTTCCCTGGCCACCATAGGGATAGTTTCAGTGATGGATCTGTAGGATTTTTCACATAACCTTAAAGTATATGTTAACTCCCTTGAGGAAGCTATTGCACATTCTAACCCTGCCCCTCAAATGTGCGAGAACTCTCACATTTACTTCACCCAATGGTACTTCACACTTGTGGGATCTTGAACTTTGCAATCTATAGAAAATTGTTCCAATGAGTCCAGAAGGGGAGTATTGAAAAGGCCATTAACATAGCTGTTAATAGCTGTTGAATTGCGATGTTTATTTAAAAACAGAAAATATTATCCCATTAAGTTTAAGTGTTAAGTTAATTTTTCTTAGGTCGAGTAGATAAACAAAGTTGCTTGACCTGCAGGTTTAGCAGGATGTTAAAGATTTTTCAAGGTCTGTCTTGGCAGAGATAAGGCCCAGAATTCGGCAAGTATTTGTACATGGTATAAGCACTAAGGGGGAAATCGAAATTCAAATCATTAATGTAGGCACATATAACTTGCCTTCTTTGACTAGTTGAGCACAAGTTTAAGGTGTGCTATTTTGGAAGAAAATAATAAGAAACGTATCTATACATTCTTTTCATGCATTAAAACTGTATTGACTTGCAAATTATGTAGTTTTCCAAAATGAACCAGTTAAAAAGTGTCTTCGGCAATTGAGAAGGATTTCTGAAATCTGTGTTAAGGTTGTTTTTCAGAGGTTGTTGATGAGAGAAATAACAAATGTTGTCTGAATAATGTAAGACTTTGAGAAGCTTAAGTACGATGCAGACAGCAGATGCCAACATTATGTACAGACTAATGTCAAATCACTGTGCTTACACGTTACCGAGCCAACCCAACCCAACCAAGTGTTAGGGGTGTTAACATATTTTGAATTAAATATCATGGAATGTTAAGGCTTGGCTAGACACATTTTAAAGTAACTACATATCTATTTTGGAACATTAACCTTTATTATCTGAGGTTCGAGTTCTGAAATAAAACTGGAACATTAAACACCCGGTGGTGAAAACAGGACATGTGGTCCTTCTCTTCCTCCCCGAATATTCAGCATATGCATTCAAGAAATCTTAGCATTTTGCAGAAATTGTTAGGGCTCACTTGATTCACACTTGTGTTTCCATGAGCGTGTGCATGATCTCCAGCCCTGAATTCTGCTATATCAAACATTCTAGTATCAGTTCAATAAATACATACAAATGAAAGCCATATACAGAGCAGAATTGCCTATTCCTAACATTCCTTGGCCAAATCTTAAAATGTTAACAAAGACTGACAGTCACGGAACCTGATTGAATTTGTGAGACCTTTGTGAGACCATATAATGGACACACCCTTCCAGTGCGTCCCCTGCTACATTAACAGATGTTCTGTTCTGCATGTGAACCACTAGCTTCCCTTTAGAATGGGACAACACTCCAATCTGCTGGCATTCTCTCCATACAAAAAACAATGCTACACCACTTCCAAGGGTTGCAGGTGCAATCAGCAGGGGCATTCCTTTTACAGAACTATGGCATGAAGTCACAGATATGCCTGCTGCATCCTGTGTGTACTGCACTAGCTTCAGCGGAGCTCTTCATTATTATTGTTCCTAATACGTTTGTGGCATTCTACCAATATATCAACACTAAAATCCTGACACCGACTGGTAACATCTTGTCCGAAGGATGCCTGGCGAGGGCCACACAATGTCTCACCTCCACAGTTTTTAATTATCATAACTCAATTTAGAAGATTGGGCAGAAGCAGTGCTTCTCCAGCCAGACATAAAAAGTCAGAAAATGTAGTAACCAGCTCACAAAAAATAGTGGCAGCCAATAGCATAACAGCCTGAAGATGTAATCTGCCTGACACAAATGCTTGCACCACCTGCTGATGCTGCAATCAGTGACCCATCATCTTGGGGGTAGGAGGAGAATGCTTACATATGTTTACATATGCCAGAGGACAATGTCCATACAATAACGTTAGAAGATTATTTCTATATTATTTGGCATCTCTTAAAACCTGAGTTTGACGAAATCTGACCCTTTCTTAAGCGAAAAGGGTCGAATCTCCATTAGCCAAGACGGTTACCAGACATTTGGTCGAAAAAAATTGGTCGACCAGACAAATGGTCGAACCAATTTGGTCGAAAAACAAATGGTCGAATTTTTTATTTTTTATTTTCACCTTATTTTTTTTTTTGGGGGGGGGGGTCCCCCCCAACCCCTTTTTTTTCTAAAAACCCATTTTTGTAAAAAACGAAAACCCAAAAAATAAATATATAATTAAAAAAAAAAATTCGACCATTTGGTTTTCGACCAAATTGCGTCGACCAAATGTCATTCGACCAGTTTTAGGTTGACCAAATGTCTGGACACCGCCAAGACATGTCCAGAACAATTAGCATCATTGTTCGCTTGAAATAGTGAAGATGTGTTGCTCAGAGTTTGAATCTTGACAGGTAACGATCTGCTTAGTTAGCACAAAAGGCTCCATTTCATGGTTCAGTTTTATGAGCTTATGTTGTCAAATGGCGGTCCGTGTGGTGTGAACACGGCCTCTGCAGGGCCATCAGAGGTTTGGCATTCATGCTGAGCATTTTCCTGACATAGCTCATAGAGCTGACTTTGAGACATATGGCTGAGCTGGAAATCCTCCACGTTTATAGCAACCATGAATCCCTGTTGTTTATAAGCATTTACGGGCTGCCGCATACTGCAGTAGATTGACATTATTCAGTGACTGGAATTCAAGGTTGTCAAAATATTGACATAAAATGAAACATTGCGTTTCTCACTACCCATTTTCGAATAAGAAACGGAAACTGTATCTGCCAACGAAAATGTGCATGGTACTCCCAAACAATACTTGAATAGTGCGTAGACTAGAGCCTCTAATTACTTTTGGTATAGTGATTGTGGCTCAATTTACGGCCTATTTTTGAAGTCGGGAAAGATATTCACATTTTCACTTTGTGGAAAGTCGGTTAGAACATTCTGTGTTTCCCTTAGTTTCCCATCGACACTGAACTATTGTAAAACTGCTTCTTTCTTTGCTGCCAAATTTGTTCTCCAAAGCAGGAGCTGCCGGATGCATCTGTTAACAATCTGTGCACCCAAAAAGACGAAAGTCGATGCGGGATTCAGCTGTGGGACAACAATTGCTCGCAACAAATTGTAAGTGTCAGGGAGTGTGGTAGAATCTGACAGGCAGGCATGCATGAAGTTTAACAATTCTACCAAGAGGTTTCTAGATTTTCTTTTTGACACAAAGCGTGATAAGAGAATCCAAACACAGACGAGGGCGATGTTTACAAAGATCTGGGTCTCCTCTAGAAAACGGCACATGCTGTGCAGGTGTAGCACAGACCTACGCGCCCAATTACTGCAGAAAAATGTCACCCCTGAATTCGTCCACAGTGCTCAGGCGAGAACAGCATCATGCGCATGCTACCAGAGCTGCCCATGCCCACCCCACTAAAAGCTTTGACACAGGAATGGAAATTGAAAGGGGGTAGGCTCTCCCATGGTGTGGGAGTGGTATGTAACTGCTTGTCCCATTGGTGGGGCCACTGGAGAATCCCTGGGACCGTCCTTTGCCCATTTTAATGTTCACTTCACTCGTGGGTTGTTCTTATCGTGTATGCCACCAGAGGTCATCTATGCACATACTTTGATAAAATAAATTCCCAAGATGCAAGGATTTCCTTATTTTGTGTGGAGGCATGTACCATTTAGAAAGATTCTTTAAGGCCACTTCTTGATACCAATTTGTGAGGCCTGATGGTCAAAATGAACAATCTGACATTTACAGAGGGGTGCATATTTGTATGTTAACGCCTGTCACGTTGATGTCTCCGTAGTTGGGGGTTGGGGCCAGGGAGGGGGAAGTGACGTGAGGTTACCGGACATGACGGGTAGTGGGAGGAGGGTCAAAGCAGAATATGCTGTATGTTAAATAAAGAGGACGTGTTACACGTGTGTGGGCCTGATTGCACGTGTGGCCGCGCACTGGCTGGCTGGCGACGAGCCGGGTGGCCACCCCCTGCGAGGCGCATGTGCTGTGTAGTGTGAGCGAGGCGACATCACGTTGTGTTGCTCTCGCATTCGCGAGCCGGCACTCCAGCTGCAGGCGCTGGAGCGCGCGCAGAACACCAGAGGCATGCATGAAAGCAGCCACTCACTAATGGCCTGATAATTAGTGGAAAGTAGCATATCCTGGGCTGCAGCGGTGAAATTTGAGACCGTGGGGACTCTGGCCTGAAGACACGGGCCTAAGAGGAAGAAGGAGGCAACCTGCTAAGGCAGGCCAAGGTACAGGGCCACCCAAAAAGCGATCAGGGAATCAAACCCTCAGAAACAATCACATTGATGGTGCTTGTGCCCTGTGGGGCGGCCGTCAACAGTAGATGAGGGCAAGGAGACATATGTTATGTTATGTTACTTTGCATTTTTATAGCATTTATATAGCGCCTTATGTACCATTGGTATGATCTCACGGCGCTGGTAGGTTGAACGGCCTTGGGAACCATAGACTCTTAAGCAGGGCGACACGTGGGGGAGCAAACAGTCCAGAAGGGAGTGGTGCTCGTGCCCTAGTGGCGGCCACACCCTGTTATACAAGGACTTGAGGAGTAAATAAGCAGGTGGTCAGGATGTCCGGTCAGGACAACGATCCAGGGGCACAGGGCCAGGGCCCCAAGGTAGCAGACCAGTCCCCTACAGGCTGCCCGACACGCTGGAAGCCCAGATGCCAGGTGCATTTGACATCAGCGACACCAGCAACATGGGCCCCAGATGGGGTAAGTGGATCAGAGATTTTGAGCTATACATGGGGGTCACAGGCCCCATAGAAGAGGATCGTCAAAAATGCCTATTGAAACTAGCCGTGGGATCGGCTACCAGGGACGTTATTGACGAGATGCCCCGCGACTCCATCAGATCTCTTCAAGAATTAAAGGATGCACTGGCTGTGTATTTTAAACCCCACACCAACGTGGACTATGAAAGGCACCTGTTTCACAGCACCAAACAACAAAAGGGTGAGACCATGGATCCTATGTCATGAGGCTGTGCACCAAGATGAAGCATTGTGACTTTGCAAACTATTCAAACACCGAGGCGCTGAGGTCACAGACATTCAGACAAAAACTACTTCAAACACAACACACCCTTGAAGAGATACTCATGCTAGCCCTCGGTGAGCGAGCCATAGCCTCACAGGTGGAGACCGTCAATGCTCCCGCAACAGGAGAAAGCATCCACAAATTGCAACCTGAGAGAAGATCAGAGGGGCTGTTTTGTTACAAGTGCTGTTTTGAATACCCCCACAAAGGGACCTGCCCTGCCATCGGTCAACGGTGTGCCACGTGCGGCGAAGAGGGCCATTTCAAGTCGGTGTGCAGACTCTTCAGAGACAGAGGAAGAGATCGGGCAAGGGAAACCCCACCCAAATACAAGACAAGAACCCAACCCTCTTCAGGGAACCACCCAGGAACTGTTCCCAAGGACCATCCACCCAGGTCAACCTTGATTTATGTGAATGAGAATTAGGAGATGACAAAAAAAGGAGAGAAAGAAGAGACAGAAGAAGATATGTCATGAGAACAAGACAGGAATGACGGTCATGAAGGCACGTACACTACTTAGTGGAGCAATCACCATCGGAATCAGACCCCAAATCCTCGGGAAGCAAACAGAAAAAAAAAGAGTATGTCTATGCTCTGGGAAATCCCACCGCCACAGCACACAGCTCCACTTTGATCATCAAGCTAAATGAACAACCCACGGAATTCCTGATCGACACGGGTGCCACCGTGAATGTCATCAGTGAAGCAGTTTTCAAGGACCTTCCCACAAAGCTGAAACTAAGTCCCGCCGTCGTAGACATCCATGCCTATGGTGGCACAGAATCCCTCAAATGCCTAGGACAATTTGAGGGCACATGTCAATATAAAGGGCATGAGAAGAGGATACCTGTTCACGTCCTATGAACCGAAACAGATAGCGGGTGCGTCCTAAGTTTTAAAGTGGCGGTCGACATGAAACTCATACATATTCTCTATAACATCATGGTCCATAAGTACATTGACCCCGGGGAAATTATCACTAATCTATATCCCTGTATCTTCCGGGGTATTGGAAAGCTGAAAAATAGACTAATCAAACTACACATAGACAAGTCCATACGCCCGGTGGCCCGGCACTACCGTGAGATTCCGATTAACATCCAAAGGAAAGTAGAGGATGAACTACATAAGCTGCTTGAGCAAGACATTATCGAGCCATCCCCTGGGCCCATCAACTGGGTGTCACCAATAGTACCAGTCCCGAAGAAAGGATCCAAATCGATCAGGCCTTAGGTGGACATGAAGCGCCCGAACAAAGCTATCCAGAGAGAGAGGTACTTGGCCCTACGCATCACCGACATGATACACCTTTTGAATGGGGCCAAAGTATTCTCGAAGCTGGACCTACAAAAGGGATATCATCAACTGGTGTTGATCCCAAAAGCCGCAACATAACCACGTTTGTAACACATCTAGGTCTGTTTCGCTACAAAAGGCTAAGCTTTGGGGTATCCTCAGCTGCAGAAATATTCCAGGCTGGGGTACATAACATTATCAAACATATACCCAACTGCCTTAATTATGGCAACAACATCCTGGTCTTTGGCTCTGATGTCAGCAAACACAATGAGACCCTCGTGAAAGTATGCTAAGCCCTGGAAGCGGCCAATCTCACACTCAACCGGGACAAATGTGAGTTCCGCAAAAACACGCTGAAATTCTTCGGCCACATCTTTTCAGAAACAGGTATGTCCCCAGATCCTGATAAAGTGGAAGCACTAAATGACATGGTAGTCCTGGCAAATGTCTCAGAACTACGATCATTCCTAGGAGTCGGGAGGGGGAGGTGACGTTGGGGTACCGGACATGATGGGTGGCGGGAGGAGGGTCAAGGCAGAATATGCTGTATGTTAAATAAAGAGGACGTGTTACACAGCTCTCCATGTGTGGGCCTGATTGAACGTGTGGCGCACACAGTGAGTGAGGCATACCCACGCTGACAAGGCCCCTGATGTTACAATATTCAAAAATTTGACCAAACAAGCCAAATGCCCATCTATTGTTTATTTGGATCAGAGTTCGATGTTGTAAAGACAGGATGCGTGGCAGTTAAAGCAAGCAGGAACTCTTAATGTCTGAGTATACAAATGATCTTTATACTAGTTTTTTTTAAAAAGCATCATACAAAAGGGATATCATCAACTGGTGTTGATCCCAAAAGCCGCAACATAACCACGTTTGTAACACATCTAGGTCTGTTTCGCTACAAAAGGCTAAGCTTTGGGGTATCCTCAGCTGCAGAAATATTCCAGGCTGGGGTACATAACATTATCAAACATATACCCAACTGCCTTAATTATGGCAACAACATCCTGGTCTTTGGCTCTGATGTCAGCAAACACAATGAGACCCTCGTGAAAGTATGCTAAGCCCTGGAAGCGGCCAATCTCACACTCAACCGGGACAAATGTGAGCTCCGCAAAAACACGCTGAAATTCTTCGGCCACATCTTTTCAGAAACAGGTATGTCCCCAGATCCTGATAAAGTGGAAGCACTAAATGACATGGTAGTCCTGGCAAATGTCTCAGAACTACGATCATTCCTAGGAGTCGGGAGGGGGAGGTGACGTTGGGGTACCGGACATGATGGGTGGCGGGAGGAGGGTCAAGGCAGAATATGCTGTATGTTAAATAAAGAGGACGTGTTACACAGCTCTCCATGTGTGGGCCTGATTGAACGTGTGGCGCACACAGTGAGTGAGGCATACCCACGCTGACAAGGCCCCTGATGTTACAATATTCAAAAATTTGACCAAACAAGCCAAATGCCCATCTATTGTTTATTTGGATCAGAGTTCGATGTTGTAAAGACAGGATGCGTGGCAGTTAAAGCAAGCAGGAACTCTTAATGTCTGAGTATACAAATGATCTTTATACTAGTTTTTTTTAAAAAGCATCATAAAACACTACATACAAAAATACATAATGTATTTTCCAGTTTAAAATGCACAACATAGAGGAACAATTTTATTTTAAAACCTATCGAACAATCAACATTACACAAACAATCCCACAGAGATATTTAGGTTGCCATTATTCTGCTAAACTAGTCTGTGGTTTATGAAACGGTATTAGAGATTCAAAGTTATCTCCCCTGGTTTACAAGTATTATGGGTGAACACTTCTGGTGATTAATCCAAGTCATACCTTATTACCAACTGCACCATTATTTCTGTCAGTATCTTGTGGCATCGTACATGCAATGTGGCTGTTGTCTTGGACTATTCCCTACCCGTGTATTATGTCATGTGACAAATATGAGCAACCATTGGTACCAAGATGAGAGAGGACATATCGAACAATATAGCATTCCTATCCAAACCCAAATATCACAGACTTAGTAAGTACCAATTATGTTGATTATGCAATAATAATATACAGGCACATTGTGTGACTATGCATCACTCATAAGGTCACACAACTGACAGTTACAGATTGAAAACCATCCCAAACCAAATATTTTACTCAAAGCATCTCTGATGGTTCCTTATCACAGAATAAATGTTCATGGCAACAAGTATTTTCACTCTGAAATATATCAAAAGTTGGTTGACAAATAAACCAGTGACTTTCTCTAGAAACAAATGATGATGTCACTTTTCACAAACATAAAATATTACATTTTGTTAATTGCAACACGCCGTGTGTCTGTGTTGAAACACATGTATGTACTTTGTACAGTATCATGAGAATGATAAAGAAAAGGATACCCAAAAGGTCCAGCCGGGCTGTATACTAATATAGCTGCTTAGTGAAGAGTTTTCAGCTATTCTGGCTTAAACTCAGGAATGTTTCGATGTTAGATGTAGACATCTGCTGGAATACCAGACCAAGTATGTGCCTTCAGCCCCTATGGCTTGCCGATGGGTGGATTTAGATGCAAAGAACAAGTAGATCCCTGGTATACATATGAACAAAGGGTACCACCACAAGGCATACAGCAACACCCACCCACACAGAGTTACATGACACCAGCACGTGGCAACCCACAGCGAATGACACACCAGCACCATTCAGGGGAACAGCTGTGGTGTGAGACAATGTTTTCAATAAACATGAAACTATGAGACACCAAGCATAGGACAGCCCACAGAGAACACTTGCGTGCCCAGTACTGTCAACGACCTTTCGCGCAGATGAGGAAACACTGATGGGGGCAGAGATAGCAAACAAACAATTCATTTTTATGGTAGACTCGGGAGTGGAAAAATCATGTCTGAAAGAAGGCTGGTTTCCACTTTCGAGTAGGAAGATGGAGACACAGGGATTTTCTGGGGCGGTGGTTGAGGTTCCCTATACTGAAGAGTTGGATGTAATGGTAGGGGTAAAAACAGTGCGAGCACCCCTGCTGTACTATGAAGACTCACCCATAAACTTGTTGGGGTGGGACCTCCTCGGCAAGCTTAATATGACGATATCCTTTACAGAAAGAGGCATAGTGTGTTCAACACCAGGGATATACGCCATGAGGGCCATGTTGCTTATACACACACAATCGAATGATCTAACAATACATGCGATATCCGTTGACCCAGACATGTTTGTGCAGGGGATACAGGTATTGGGGAGAGTAGTGCCAGAGATAACATGCCAAGAGTGGCGAGTACCATCAGAATTTTTATTTCGCCCCGTGGCCACCCCAGAGGTGGTGCCAGAGTAGATAGTGTCCATAGATCTGTACGGTGTGCAAGTATCCGTGCAAAGGATTGCGGTAATAGGAATGGACATGCATGGGTGTGAATGGCGGACAGTGCTGTGCATAGACCCCAATATAGCGCTGCGCAACATATCAGACGAGGAGCTGTTTACTGACAGTGTCACTGAAAGTGAGATCATAATGGAGATCTCTATCCCATGTAAAATACGACATGGGCCTAGTGCAGGAAGTGACCACCGTTAAGATCAAGCTTAAACCCGGCGCAATACTATCCCGTGTAAAGCAGTACCCACTATCTAGAGATGCAGAGTAGGGGATAAAAGAAACAATACATGCCCTATTAGACCAAGGGATTATTATACCATCAAATTCACCATGTAACACTTGCATTTATCCCATCAAGAAAGTGAAGGGTGGGGTTTGGAGGATGATACAGGACTTAAGGCCTCTTAATGACGTCATACAAAAGGAATTCCCACTTGTCCCAAACCCCATGCATATTTTGTGCAGCATCCCAAAGTCAGCAACATGCTTCACAGTGGTGGACTTGAAAAATGCATTTTTCTCAGTTCCACTGGCCCCAGAGTCGCAATATTTAACAGCATTCACTGTCGGGGGAAAGAGGTATGAGCGCTGCAGATTGCCCCAGGGATATTGCGAAAAACCAAGTATTTTCAACAGGATACTGCATGAAGACCTGGGAAATATTCACACAAAGAGTCACATTATTCAATATGTAGATGACGTGCTGATTTGCAGAGAGAATGAGGAAGACTGCACACATGACTCAATAATACTGCTCACCCTGATAGCCCACAAGGGGTACAAAGTAGATAAACAAAAATTGCAGTAATGCCTAATGGAAGTGTTGTATTTGGGACAGTTCATATCAAAAGATGGTAAGTGAATAATATCAGACAGGGCAGCAGCGGTGCGCGCAGTAAGCACACCAAACACGGTAAAGGGAATGCAAACATTTTTGGGCATGTGCAATTACTGTCGTGCCTGGATATTAGACTATGCAGCATACACAAAACCCCTATTGCACGCACTGAAAGAGGCACAAAGAGAAAACACAACATTAGTATGGACCCCAGAAATGAGCGCAGCTTTTGACACACTCAAAGAATTTATTTCAACCGCACCTGTTTTAACGACCCCTGATTATGACTGTGAGTTCTAACTGTTCTCACACTGTAATGGAATGATGATGACAGCAGTGCTGACACAAAAAATGTCCCTATGGCACAAGCCTCTGGCATACTACAGCGAACACTTGATGCAGTAATGCAAGGACACTTTGCATGCAAACAGACTCTCGCAGCCACTGCGTTTGCGAGTGAGAAAAGCACCACAATTGTAATGGGATGCTCAGTGACCCTGTTCGTTGAGCACTCACTGTTTGCCATACTCAAAAGAGCGAAATCCACACTGACAACACAGAGAGCCACATCCTATGAGATCATTCTGTCCAGTGCAAACATACACATAGTGCGGTGCAAAACAGTAAATCCAGCTACCTTCCTTACTGAGGGCTGCACTGTAGAAGATATGTAAAGCCATGACTGTGCCACATACCGAGGGGAGGATGATGACATGCCCAAAGTAAACGAGAACGAGAATGCCCTGGAGGTAGGGGAAGTATACTTTGAGGACGGATCAGCATCAATAAACTCAGAGACAGGAGAAAAATACATAGGGGCTGCAGTAGAACGATTGGAAGATAAGGAATATGAGACAATAGTACAAAAGAGGTTACACCATTCAGCATGAGCAGCAGAGCTGGCAGCATTAATTGAAGCATTACACACAGCAAAAGGGTACGCAGTCACCATTTATATAGATTCTGCTTACATGACCACAGCAGTGCACAGAGGATTGTCATGCTGGGGGAGGAGGGGGTTCAGGAGAGCAGATAGTTCCTGTAAGTGATTTCAACCCGGCACTTCACCTAAGTCAATGCCTAGCGTGGGATGCACAATTGAAACCCTGAATTATTTATTTATAACTCTAAGTTCTTTTATTTCTGAATAATGTACCCTTATATCACGCCCCTCTCTTTGAATCCCCTGCGGTCACACTGAACCAGGAAGCCGGCTGTTTTGCAAAGTTAAAAATATTTATTTTATGTATTTCACGATATATATAGCACATCACTTTAATGGTTATACTGTGATCACCAATGGGGTGATGTCACAATAAATCTCTTTAATCACACGGAGTAATGATGGGAAAAATAATGCAGCATAGAATAATACTTTGGTGTGGGTTCAATCAAAAAGCAATGTGATCACTCTTTCCCCCTGCACACTACTCAACCCCCCAATATGCAATATAAAGAGATAGAAGGAGAGAAAACAGGTATCAGGAATACAGAATTCAACACAATAGTATCAATCCCAATTTCGCCCAGCAAACATAGAGAGAGAAACAGGAATGATTGCAAACTTGTCAAAAATGGTTTTAAAGTTGGCTTTGCATGAATGGTAAAAACACTGAAAATGGATTTAATTCACTAAAATTGTTTCAATACTAGTGGGAGCCGCTTTGTATGGTATCAGACAACACTAGCAATGATTATTGAGTAACTAGCAAGTTGAAAACTTAATTCTGAGGTCGGATGCAATGAACAGCTATTTCACACATGATAGATTTCAGCCAAACAAAAAATGTGCTGCAAACCTTTCTGTGCGTGGTAAGCGTGATTGCAGAAGAACTAAAATGTTTCTTGGAAAGCTGAGGATGTTAGCTTCAATTAGACACTTAAATTTAGTTTCTAGCTTACACGGTGAAGAAGTTATGAAGGTTTTGTGGAGGTTGTTTTTTTCAGAAAGAGGCAACATAGCAAAACAAAAATGCGCTTTTTAAAATTAACAAACAAGGTTTCTTTACACTAGGGGAGACTATGAAGATGCAAACTACACGACAGCGCAGCCACCAGCCCAGGATATCACTGGTTGGTTTGGCCTGCCGAGACGCTCGCCTTTCTTCCGAAAATATATCAGCGCAAAGATGATTTTAACACTACTATTACAGAGGACTATAGGGCAAGAGAAAGAGTTCAGGCAAGACAAAATATTGTAACAATGCAGTTCTGGATGTAAGAGAATGGGTTTGGATAGGATTACGTATGGATAATACATATACTAGTGACAATCCTATGCTAGGGATACTCACTACCAATGTTTGGAATGGACCCGTCAGGGAATTGGTCAGGGATACTTTCTGGACAGGAATTCTGCTAGCACACCAGACTGGACTCAAGGCGCTCTGGTTTTGCAATCAGCAAGGCACTCTGGACAGAGCCCAGTGGGACTGGGCTGGATCTGACGGGTTCTGGTTCTGGTTCACAGCACAGTTCTACTGGGTTGTATCTGTAACGCTCACCTGATTCTCGCAGAGGCGCCGGTCTTGACTGGGCAACTACCGTATCTTCAAAGGTGATGTGTAGAACCCGGTTGGCTCTTTGGGCTGGACCTCTGTGCACTGTATGCCTGACTTCAAGAGTGAGATGTCTGCAGATAGAAAATATGGGATTAATGAACTGGGTTTATTTGGGTGTCCCTATCTCTTTCCTTTTTTGCTCTCCTGTAGACCCCCAAAGGTTAACGCTCTCACCTTAGGTAAGTGAATGCCAAGCTCTCCATCTGCCTCGGGGCAGGGTGCTGTAACCAGTTTCTTCACTGGGTAGGCAGCGCAGGCCTCTTGACTTCAGAGGACTGCTGTCCTTCGTTTACTGCACGAACGATAAGTTTCGAGTAATTCTATTGTCTTTAAAGTCTTTAGTAATGATGTCTCTTGTTTTGCAGGGTTCCGGCGATGGCGGATGACGGGCTGAAGTGAGTTGAAGATGGAGTCCGTGTGATGAATAGAAGCGCCTGGAAGCACGTAAGTAAGCGCTTGTTGCCTGCTTCACGATGCGCTTTAACTGTCTTTTTATTTTGCAGGTACGAGTTCGGAGCGGCTGCAGGGTGCCGGAATACCCACTGGGTTAGATGTGGAAAGGAGTAATGGCACGTGAGTATTAAAGTTCCCCAATGTCTTTAAACGCACCTTGTTTTGTCTTTCAGATGCGGGATGCAGCGCCGAAGGCCTCCGGAGCGTGCGAAGAGTTGGTAAGCTTTTGTCTTTCAGATGCCGGAATGCAGTGTGAAGACCTCCGGAGCGCATGAAGAATAGGTAAGCCTTTGTCTTTCAGATGCCGGAATGCTAACCTGTTCTTTCTTGTCTTTATAGGTGTTGCTGAAGACTGGATTCAGGATGGTAAGCCTTTTTCCTTAGGCCCAGGATCCGATGCAGAAGACACGATGAGCGTTCTGCTGCAGAGAATGCAGAATAACGCAAAGCAAGATTCATCCACCGGGTGTGGTTTAAATAGCGTCCTGTAGTGCTTAGGTGTCTCCTTCCACAGCCACGCCTAGGTAAGAAAAGAGTTCCTGCTTTCCAGAAGAGTTCCAGTGTTCTGAATCTAGGGAGTGGCTCCTGCCCCACCCAACAGGAAAAGTAGTTCCAAACAGAAGAGGATCAGAGGCTCAACTGGCAGGCAAGTAAGCAGCATGGTCTGCTGCAGGTAAGTCCACCCAAGCATTATGAGCCCGGCGCTTCCAGCGCTGGGACTGGGCATATTTATGAGCCTGGTGCCACTGGCGCCAGGACTGGGTCCAAAAGGTCCCAATTGGGACTGGTTGGCACTTGGAACCTGGGTTATGGATCTGCTTCCAAGGGAGTTGGGAAAACCCTGACCTTTTGGAAGCAGAGATCATGACAGTACCCCCCCTCAAGGCCCCTCCCAAACCGGGCACCTCCGGGGGTTTTGGCTTGTCAGGAAATGTTCGGTGAAATCTTTTGATTAGGCGAGGAGCGTGGACATATTCAGCAGGTTCCCAGGATCTCTCTTGGGGGCCGTAGACTTTCCAGTCAATTAGGTAAAATAGTTTAGATTTCGAGATCTTGGAGTCCAGAATGCTTTTGACTTCAAACTCGAGTTCTCCATCAACTAGGATGGGTTTTGGAGATTTAGTTAGTCGGGTTTGAGGTTGCATGGGTTTTAATAGAGAGACGTGGAAGACCGGATGTATCTTCATGTGCGGGGGCAAGTCCAACTTGACCGCTACTGGGTTTACTATGGTAGTGATGGAATAGGGACCAAGGTATCTTGGGTTGAATGTGCGTGGCCCTTTTAGAGGTAGATATTTGGTGGATAACCAGACTTGGTCCCCTACTTGATATTGAGGGGCTTCCTTCCGATGTTGATCTGCTCCTTTCTTGTATTGTTCTTTAGTCCTTTGAAGGTGAGAAACAGCTTCCTTAAAGGCTTGGGTGATTGTAGAATGCAGGTAGTCTACTGCTGGTGTTTCAAGATCTTGGAGGGGATCCAACTCCGAGGTTCGAGGGTGACTGCCGTACAAAAGAAAAAACGGTGTTTTCCCAGTTCCTGAATGGACATAGTTATTGTAGGCATATTCGGCTATCCAAAGGATGTCTTTCCAAGTTTTTTCAGTTTGTTGCAGCATGCAGCGTAAATACTGTTCCAGAGTTTGATTGGTCCTCTCGGTTTGTCCGTCGGTCTGAGGGTGGTGGCTGGTCGATAGTCTCACATCAATTTGAGCCGACCGACAGCAACTTCGCCAAAAATGAGAAATAAATTGACTACCTCGATCCGAAATTAGAACCGAAGGAAAACCGTATAGTCGGACGATGTTTTCGAGAAATTCTCGGGCCAGAGTTGCTGCTGTTGGCAAGCCTTTGAGCGGAATGAAATGCGCCATCTTGGAGAATAAGTCCACGATTACTAGAATCGTATTGTATCCGGAGCATGGAGGTAGATCGGTGATGAAGTCCATAGAAAGCGTATGCCAAGGGCGAGGTGGGATGTCAATAGGGCGTAAGAGGCCTGCTGGTCTTTCCTTTTGACTCTTGTTTTGGGCGCATACTCCACAGGACATTATAAAGTCTCTGATATCTTTTTTCCAAGACGGCCACCAGAAGTAGCGCTTGATCTTTTCTGAGGTCTTGGCCATACCGGGATGACCTTCCATTAAAGAATCGTGATAACAAGAGATTACTTTTTTCTGTAAATCTGTGCTGGGTAGGTATAATCGTTCTTGGAAATACAATAAGTTGTCCTTTACTGCAAAGTCCTTTCCCTGCAGATGCCAATTCTGTATGTCTGCTGGAGTTACAAGTTGCCTGGCTTTATCCTTAACTTCCTCTATGGATTCTGTGGCGATTACACCCAGAATTCTTTGTTCGGGAATGATTGGTACAGGTTTAGGGTTGATCAAGTGTTCTTCCACTCCCATCCGAGAAAGGGCATCAGCTTTACCGTTCTTTGTACCAGGTCGATAGGTAATTATGAAGTCAAACTCGGCAAAGAATAATGCCCAACGGAGTTGTCTAGAGGATTGGGCTTTGCGGTTTTCAAATATTGCAGGTTTCGGTGATCCGTAATCACAGTAACGGTGTGTCGGGCCCCCAGCAGATAATGCCGCCAAGCCTTAAAGGCAGACTTGATAGCCAGAAGTTCCTTGTCAGTAATCGTGTAATTGATTTCAGGAGGCGAGAATTTGCGGGACCAAAATGCCACGGGATGCAACTGATTGGTTACCGGGTCCTTTTGTGATAGAACTGCCCCCATGGCAAGGCTTGAAGCATCAGTTTCCACGATGTAGGGGAGTTCGGGGCGAGGGTATTTTAAGATTGGTGCAGAGATAAATTTAGTCTTCAAATCCTGGAAAGCTTGTTCCGCCTCGGTAGACCATTCAAAACGTTTGTTTTTCTTTAACAAGGCAGTGATGGGCTGGACTATTCGAGAGAATTCGGGGATAAACCTGCGGTAAAAGTTAGCGAAGCCTAACATGCTTTGCACACCTTTTACGGAGGATGGTGATGGCCATTTGAGAACTGCATCGACCTTCTTTGAATCCATACGTACTCCGCCAGGTGATAATATGAATCCCAAGAATTCAACTTCAGTCACATTGAAAACACATTTTTCCAACTTAGCGAAAAGTTTGTGTTGACGCAATCTTTCGAGGACCATTTTCACGTGTTTCAGATGTTCAGATTCCGATGAAGAATAAACGAGGATGTCGTCAATGTAAACAACAACACACACATCTATGAGCTCTCTGAGGACATTGTTCATAAAATATTGAAAGGCGGCCGGGGCATTGCAAAGTCCGAAGGACATGACCTGATATTCAAATAGCCCATACTTGGTGCGGAAGGCCGTCTTCCATTCTTCGCCCTCTTTTACTCGTACCAAGTGGTAAGCTCCTCTAAGATCCAGCTTTGTATATATGAATGCTTTTCTGACTTGGTCCAGGAGTTCAGGGATCAAAGGTAACGGATATCTATTCTTAACGGTGATCTGGTTCAGGGAGCGATAATCGATACAAGTTCTAAGGTCTCCTTCCTTTTTTGGAACGAAGAACAAAGCTGAAGAAGCAGGGGACTTGGAAGGACGAATAAACCCATTCGCCAGGTATTGATCCAGGTATTGTCGAAGGTGAAGGTTCTCAGGCTCGGTGAGGGCATAAATTCTACTACAAGGAGGAGTAGATCCAGGTATCAGGTCTATCTGGCAGTCATAAGACCTATGAGGAGGTAGAGAGTTAGCCTGATCCTTCCGGAAAACATCTTGGTATTCTAGGTATTCGGGAGGTAACTGGGGAGTCTCTGAAGAAATTGCTGCCAGTGCAACACCAGGTGGAGGGTGACAAGTAGAGACACATTCTGGAAACTGGACCGTTCTTGCTCGCCAATCGATCAGAGGATTGTGTTTCTCTAACCAAGGTATTCCTAGAATAATCTGAAACTGAGGGGCCTTGATCACATCGAACACGATCTTCTCATGGTGTCCATCTTGACTTACTAGCGTCACCTCTTGAGTGGTATGCGTTACTGGCCCGGAGGCTATCTCCGTACCATCCACTGTAGTAATGACGTCCTTTACAGCCTTGGGACAAAGAGTTAGATTCATCCTCAAAACCATTTCATGATCCACATAATTGCCGATGGCACCGCTGTCGACGTAAGCTTCAATTGCATGTAATCGATCCGGATTATCAGGGCTAATGAGGACCATAGGTATCACGAAATGCGACGTCACAGAACTGGTTTTCACGCTCGGCAAGAGGACCTCTATTCTTGTCGGGCGAGGTCGTTTCCCTGCTCAGAGTTTGTAACTTTGGTAACTGCAGCTCCTACTGCCTTCTTGGCAGGTTTCACCGGACAGTCTCGAAGAAAGTGCCCTGAGTTTCCGCAATATAGGCATAATTGCAACTGTTTTCGCCTTTCCCGCTCCTTTTGTGTTAGAGGACCTTTCAGACCCCCTATTTGCATGGGTTCCCCAGAGTCTACTCCTTTGGAAGGAGTTGGCGATTTGGAAAATACTCGAGCATCAAACTTGGAACGGCCGGCCTTCCTGTTCTGTAGTCTATGATCTATTTGAACGACCAAGTCTATATAATCCGAACAGTCTTGTGGGGGATTCACTACTTGGGCTAAAACGTCTTTGAGCTCTCCACGTAGACCTCTATAAAACAGCGTAATCCTTTTGTCCTCAGGCCATTGAGTTTCCACTATTAGTCTATTGAAAGATGCAATATAAGCCAAAAGGTCTTGATTACTCTGTCGCAACGAAAGAAGCTCATTGTCCAAGGCCTGCCCCTGTGAATGTCTTGCGAACAGTTTTTCCATACTCAGCTGAAAGGCTTGAAAATCATGGAGAACCGGATCATCTTGATTAACTAGAGGCATCGACCAGTCTGCCGCATTGCCACTAAGGTACGAAAGTACAAAAGCTACTTTAGCTTGATCAGTTGGAAAGGCTGCTGGCCGGCATAAGAAGTGCAATCGGCACTGATTGATAAATACTGCAAACCTCTTTGGGTCACCAGAAAATCGTTCGGGCGGAGCCAGAGGTACATTCCCAGGTAGGTTGATCTGCACTGGATTCATAGAGGATGTTGAAGGAAGATTTGCCCCTGATGCGGGTAACGGGGTCTGTCCGGCTTGTGACTGTAGCAATTGTCTAGCAAGACCGTCTGTTCTCTCCTTGGAAATAATTAGTTCCCTTCTTAGAGCATTCGTTTCCTGACGAGCTGCATGCACTTCTGCCCTTAGTTCCCCAAGTAACCGGGCTAGGTGGTCAGTGTCCGAGGTTTCCATAGCGCCTGGGCGAGAGTTTTGCGGTAGGCTTTGCGTTCTATAACGCTCACCTGATGCTCGCAGAGGCGCCGGTCTTGACTGGGCAACGACCGTATCTTCAAAGGTGATGTGTAGAACCCGGTTGGCTCTTTGGGCTGGACCTCTGTGCACTGTATGCCTGACTTCAAGAGTGAGATGTCTGCAGATAGAAAATATGGGATTAATGAACTGGGGTTATTGGGGTGTCCCTATCTCTTTCCTTTTTTGCTCTCCTGTAGACCCCCAAAGGTTAACGCTCTCACCTTAGGTAAGTGAATGCCGAGCTCTCCATCTGCCTCGGGGCAGGGTGCTGTAACCAGTTTCTTCACTGGGTAGGCAGCGCAGGCCTCTTGACTTCAGAGGACTGCTGTCCGTCGTTTACTGCACGAACGGTAAGTTTCGAGTAATTCTATTGTCTTTAAAGTCTTTAGTAATGATGTCTCTTGTTTTGCAGGGTTCCGGCGATGGCGGATGACGGGCTGAAGTGAGTTGAAAATGGAGTCCGTGTGATGAATAGAAGCGCCTGGAAGCATGTAAGTAAGCGCTTGTTGCCTGCTTCACGATGCGCTTTAACTGTCTTTTTATTTTGCAGGTACGAGTTCGGAGCGGCTGCAGGGTGCTGGAATACCCACTGGGTTAGATGTGGAAAGGAGTAATGGCACGTGAGTATTAAAGTTCCCCAATGTCTTTAAACGCACCTTGTTTTGTCTTTCAGATGCGGGATGCAGCGCCGAAGGCCTCCGGAGCGTGCGAAGAGTTGGTAAGCTTTTGTCTTTCAGATGCCGGAATGCAGTGTGAAGAACTCCGGAGCGCACGAAGAATAGGTAAGCCTTTGTCTTTCAGATGCCGGAATGCTAACCTGTTCTTTCTTGTCTTTATAGGTGTTGCTGAAGACTGGATTCAGGATGGAAAGCCTTTTTCCTTAGGCCCAGGATCCGATGCAGAAGACACGATGAGCGTTCTCTGCTGCAGATAATGCAGAATAACGCAAAGCAAGATTCATCCACCGGGTGTGGTTTAAATAGCCTCCTGTAGTGCTTAGGTGTCTCCTTCCACAGCCACGCCTAGGTAAGAAAAGAGTTCCTGCTTTCCAGAAGAGTTCCAGTGTTCTGAATCTAGGGAGTGGCTCCTGCCCCACCCAACAGGAAAAGTAGTTCTAAACAGAAGAGGATCAGAGGCTCAACTGGCAGGCAAGTAAGCAGCATGGTCTGCTGCAGGTAAGTCCACCCAAGCATTATGAGCCCGGCGCTTCCAGCGCTGGGACTGGGCATATTTATGAGCCTGGTGCCACTGGCGCCAGGACTGGGTCCAAAAGGTCCCAATTGGGACTGGTTGGCACTCGGAACCTGGGTTATGGATCTGCTTCCAAGGGAGTTGGGAAAACCCTGACCTTTTGGAAGCAGAGATCATGACAGTATCTCTGGATTCTGGCAAGAATTCTTAGCAAGAAAGCAGCACAGCAGAGCCAGGCTATTCTTTTGTTCCCCTTAGAGGTCTGGGGTGAAATTTTGTTTCTGGATTTTTAAATGCCAAGCTGAGAATGGTTCAGCTTTGGAAATGGGCCTTTCTGCTTTCAAAGTTCTTGAGTCTGGAATATGGATTTCTCTTGGAAAGTTCTCCGCCAGCAATCGGTTGTGTGTGTTTTAGGTCCTAAGCTGTCTCTATTTATGTATTTAGTAAAGGGGTGGGTATGCTGAATTATACTAGGCACACCCCTAGGTATTCTATTGGTTAGGGTATTTTCTCTCCCTTGATTTGAGAAGAAAACAGAGTGTCATCATGACGATGTGTTTTATGATCCAGGGAAAAACTCCCCTTTGTCTTTGCACCTGAAATCTACTTTTCATATAACGCATATTTACAATTTTACAAACTTGATAGCAATAGCATATTTATATCACAGATTTTGTGGAGCAATTATTCATACAAGGCCCGTCGCGGTGAGAGCTTGGGTCTAGATTTCGCAATTTCTTACACTTTTGGTCTGGTACCCAATGTCAGAATTGTCCACAATTTTTCACATATGTGCGCATGATATCTGGGCATAATCATATGAAGTTTCATGTTTTTGACATCACCACAATTGCTACAAAACCACAAATTCTGCAATCATGTCCTTGAAAATAGAGTTCTGAGTACTTTTAAAACGTGACCAAAAATGTCACATTAACAATACTGTAATTTTACAATTTTTGCAAATTCGCACAGTCCTTTGTCAGTCCTTTTCAAAAATATACTTTTCTGTGCTTTAAGAATAAACACAACTGTCTGTTCCCGCCCTCAAAGTTTCTGGTGGCTCAGAGGCAATCCCTGCCTCTTTCCTGAGGCAGGGGCTTCTGTTGACACTTGCATCTGAATATCTTTCCAATCAAGGAAGTACTTTGTCTCACCCAGGAGCAGCAGCCCAAATCCCCTCCCCTCTTCATTAACACCTGAATGTGAGTTCCTGGGCCAGAGAGCAGAAGGGAGGTGCAACGTGGAATTCTGCAGTACCATTGAGTCATGGGTTGAGCCTGAGAAACGTGCGCAGCAGTGTGTGATCAGTTGCATGGCATCACATACCATCTGTACATTCAACGAGTGATACTGTTTCCTATTGCGAACACCAGCTCAATTGCACGTGGTACTGACAGCTCAACGTGGGTGCAGTCAACTATGCAATTTGGCATGCCTGCTATGGCATGGAAGGCCAACTTGGTGGCAATGACCTCGGGGAGGGTGCAGGGTAGGGCTATGTGTTCCGACACATGGTGCAACAGGGCATCCAGTACCTGTACCAGGATTTTTGTAAAACAGGGTTGTGATATGCCGTGCAGCTCACCAACCGTGTGTTGATAGGTGCCAGTGCCAAGGAAATGCAGTACTGCCACAACCTTCAGGAGGGGGGATGGCGGTGGAGGTGTCAATTTGGCTGCTGATGTTGTCCTCAATCATGGCGGGGATGTGCAGTATTGTTGCACGGTCCAGCCGATATAGTGTGTGGATCTGTCCTGGGGTGAGGTTCCAGGGTGAGGCCCTGATGCGTGGTATTGCTGGCTGCCTGCGGGGTAGGGCTGGCTGGACAATATGGTTTGCCATAGGTGCAGGGTTGGCTGGTTGCCGCCTGCGCCTCCTCCGCCTCCTCCTCCTCTGCGCCATTACTGCCATCATGTGCAGTGCTGCCTGTTGGTGGAGTAGGCCCAGACCCGGTGCTACTAGAGCTGCTGCCTGCATGGTTCTGTGTTGTGTTGGGCTGGGTGTGGCCCTTTTGTAGGCTCCCAGTGGGCTGCTAGGTCCAGCGGGCTGATTTGGTGCACCTGTGCCCTGATTCAGTTCAGCAGGCAGTGTTTAACATCATGTTCGCGGTGGCAGCAGTACCGCCACCGTGATCACGGTTTTAATGCCATTTTTCTGGCGGTGTTTCCGTCTCCACGCTAGTTGTGATGCTCGCGGTGTTTTGTGTTGGCGGTAACGGAGGGGTTTCCGTGCAGACGGACTTAACGGAACACTTATTTCCGCGGTGGCGGATGGGGGTGGTGCTATTTCCAGGGCCGCGGGTCATGATTGGGCAGACGTGGAAACAGTGCCGGTATGGTTTTACCGGCAGTGTTAATTCTGGACCGGAGTACTTGTAATGAGGCCCATTGTTACAAAACTCATTAGGAAAGTAGACGTATGCTTAAGTTAGTGTTCATACTACATTAAACAGGTCATGGTTCTGGTTCTGCACATCCAGCCTTAACACATATTGTCATAATACAGACATTCTGGTCAGAGTGATTGGTTACTGTATTAATTTTACACAATATCATACATGTATTCACATTTAACCTAAAAGATGAGGTAGCTTTGTGCTGGCGTGTATAGTGTTTTGTTGGTTATGCATTTAGTTATTGCAATCCATTTCTATTAGCAATGTCATACCATACATTAATATACATCATACTTCTATAACTGAATTCTAACCTTAGGACTTTTGATTACACATATATTATACAGTGTGCTAATATGCTTATTCTTCTACTACAATACTTACATTATTTTAAACATACTTGAGGGTTGCTTCTAGCTGTTTGACCCTGTTTTAAGGAATATGGGGATGATATTATTTATGGCCAGGGTCTGCGGGGTGTGTGGCATGTTTATAGAGATGAACGACTCCTGTTGCTGGCCCATGTGCTGGGCCGTATCAGGGTCGATGAAGTAAGACGGAAGACAAAGATACAGTGTAAAGTTTGTTGTATTCTCACAGCTAGTCTCTCATGAGAACCGGACAACTGTGGAGATGACAAAGACGAGGAGGTGGGTGGAGTAGCTTACTCACTATGTGCCCCTGGCTGGGAGAGCTGCAGGCCTGCATTTTAATTTCACAACTGTCCTGCCATTACAAAATGGAGTCTGTAGCTCACAAAATGGAGTCTTGTTCAACTCTGGTTTTATGTTGTCATAAGGGGGTCACAGTTCCTGGGTGTATCCCCTCACGGGTGCTGCAGGGCTGGGTCTCTGAACCCAAAGCAGCCGCCACTAGGCCCATCCAGAAAGTGTAAGAATGGAGGGGGGTTTTAAGACCCTCTCCTCCCACACATTCCACAATTTTTTTACTTAAGTAACAAATATTGTAACTACCCCAACCTCTTACGCTCTTCTTCCTCAGATACTGCTTCATCCCATGCAGGTGTTCCCTTTATTGGCATCCATGCTCTGCATACCTCTCTGAGGCTTTCCCCCCTCCTAGCATATTCATCTTGGGTGTATGTTGTATAAATACACTCTCCCTCAACCTCCAGGTCCACCCATACTTCCTTGTACCATTGTAACTCTCTATGCTCCTTTATGGTTGTGTGATATAAATTATCCACTTTGTGCCCTGTGTTGTATATGGCAGTCATTCTGTATTTGGGCTCTGAACTATCTACTGTTTGCACTTCTGCTTCATGTTTTATTTGTGTCACTCCATTTTCACGGCCCATTGTTACCATCATCAGCGCACCATTAGGTACCGCATTGGCACAGCATCAGAGTCCTAATTGGCACACACAAAAAATTAGGAGCAAAAAGACAATGAGTGGTATGAGGAGTTTCATTGTCAATCCAAGCCATGATGGTACCCAGGAAAAAGGTTTATCGAACCAGGTGCTGGGCTGTGCTCCTCCTTCATCCTTCATACGTTCTCCGAGGTCATGCACCGCTGCTATTACGTGTGAGAGGGAGCCATTCTCCGCGTCTGCAGAAGGTACAACAATGCAACATGCGGTACCGATTTTTCAGCAAACACCTCCATCTATTGCTGTTAACAGGTCTAGCACATACCTGTTCTGCATGGTCATTAGTCGTAATGCTCTGAGTTCCACTTCGATGACATTGAATCCTTCTTCAGTGTCGTTGGCCCACCTCGTTATTTGGAGCCCTTTTGCATTTGCTCTTGCCTGGATGCTGGGAACGACGGACGTGGAAAATGTTTCAACAGAGCTGAACCACCAAAACCAATTGGGGATCTGTGCCAGGAGTTCTGATGATTTGGCTGAGATATAGTTTGATGATTGCTCCTTCCTCCACATTGTGCTCTGCAAACCTTCTTCATCCATCATATACACAGGAACTTCTTCAGGCGGCATTGGGGAAAATTCATTTGGTGCTGCCGTTTGCGTGCTTCCACCTTGGATGTGGCTTTCTGGAATCACCATCAGCGCCGAATGCAGCGTTGCCAGAGATCATGTGCCCCTCCGTGATCGCAGGAGGTGCAGCAATGCCATGTTGCCACAAAGCCAGTATGTGTCCATCATTGTTGCCATGCCTTTCTTCATGTCAGGTATTATGAGAGTTTTGCTGCATTTCTTTCCCCCATGTTCTTTTTACCCTCCCCACAGAAGCAGAGTTCGTAAGAAATGTCTTTTTGCAGTTTGAAGGGTTTTTCGATGGCAGTAACCCAAGTGAGCTTCATTATATGTTCAGTCCATATGGGAGTGCATGTTCTCTGTACCCATGAACATTTTTCTTTAGGCAGCCCTCACAGGGCTTCTGCTTTGTGCAATATTTCTTCATTCTGCCACTTATTGTCTGAGTGCAATGTCCCTTTTATCACTAAAAAAGGCTCCTATACACAAATTACTCCTTGCGGCCGGGAGTAACATGTCCGCTCGGTTTGCAATAGTTCAAATGAAACTGTGTGTGCTTGAAAAGTATTTTTAATTCGACACAGCGTGAGATGTAAGAGACACTATGCCTCTGCAAATGGAATTTCTTGTGGCAGCAATACCTTGGGGGTGCCCGAGGCAAGGGGTATAAGTGAGCAAATGTGGTTTGCTTTGCCGTGTTGCTCATGCCAGCATACCATTTATTTGTCTGGTGTGGGTGCTGAGTATCATCAACCGTATCTAATCGAGATGTATAGTGCTCTTCCCACTTTTCCTATTGCATTTCCCTCTTTTTCCTCCTAAGTGCACCTCCCTCATTCCCATGGACCTCTTTGTCATTCCCTTTTTCTTCCCACTCTGTATATAAGTTGTAGTAGCTAATGGCCATGTGTTTGTTATCGCTGTTCTCTTCTTTGGCGGTTATGTTACCTAATAATGCAGTTTCTAAAACTGGCATTGTGGTTTCGTATGGGTGATTTTGTACCCAGGAGTTCTGAAGGTGTTATGTCATTCATTGTACACACATTAAAATTGAATTCATTCACATATTGGGGCTTTTGAGTGACCTGCATCGTTGTGCCAGTTGTAGTATTATTGTGTTCATTCCCATTACTCCCATCGGCCCATATTAGTTTAACACCACCCCAAATTAAATGTGTTCCTTCTTTGAATGTTTGTATGCCCACACCCCCATGGCTCATATCAATTGAAATAAACCATATTACCCAATACAATAACAGGCCAAATAATGTTGAAAAGAATACCACTGCACACACAAACAACACACACTCATATGGATAACTGGGATAAACATGTCTTCTTGGTCTATTCCTATGGACACTATTATGTGTTGCCGCTGGGGCTTCTTCCATGCCCATTGTAGCTCCTAGCAAATGAAATATAAGCATTTGTTAATCATGCATATTAAGCTTCCGTTATTTACACACCGTTTACTCGTGAGTCACTTCAGTTTTTCAATTTGCATTTACTTTTAATTTCTTAATATGAGGAAATGTGTTTGCATCCTTCCCTTCCCCCACCCAACACCTTGAGTCTGGGGAAGAGGAACTAAGGGAGACAGTTTACTGTCAGTTCAAAATCAGCAATGAAAAAACCTGAGGCATATATATGTATTTAAAAGATGCATAATATCAATGATAGATGTTCTCTCTCTCTCTCTCTTTCTCTCCCTCTATCTTTTCCTTTTTGTTTATATATATATATATATAAACAAAAAGGAAAAGATAGAGGGAGAGAAAGAGAGAGAGAGAGAGAACATCTATCATTGATATTATGCATCTTTTAAATACTCTAATTTACTCTTTGTTTTGCCCCTGTTCTGTGCCTGCAAGTTATCCCTGTAGTCTTGCTTTTTCACCTTCTATGATTGTGCGCTTTGCTTGTTTCTGTTATCTTCACAGTCTGCGCAGTCTGTACTCCCATGAGCCTTGCAACATCTGTCAAGTGCACCCAATACTTTAGGCCCTGTACCTGGCCGGCTGTAGGTGTGCAGTATATTACCTTGTATGGACCATGGAACCTTGGTCTGTTCCATATGTGACACAGAACTCCTCACGTATCCCATGTGACCTGTCATCAACTGGAAGTCTGGGCTATCTGTGGCTGGAGTGGTTGTATCAGTGTGGTTTTCCTGTGTAAATAGTGGTGTTATTTGTTTGGCTATGGCTTGTGCTGCTTTTGTCAAATTTCTAACATACTCATGGAATTCTTCTCCTAGGACTGTGGCACTCTGGTGTGCATCTGATTGTCTGTGCAGGGGTGGGTGGGCTGTGTGCATCCTCCTACCTGTCACAATCTTATGGGGTGATAGGTGGTTGTCATTGCTGGGCTGATTCCTTATTTCAAAAAGTGCCAAGGGTAAACAATACACCCAGTTCTTCTTGAGTGTATGACACAGTTTTGAGGATCTACTCTTGAGCAATCCATTAATTTTTTCAACAATCCCGTTCGATTGCAGATGATAAATCGCACAGAGTGTATGAGTTATACCTAGCATCGCAGTAATGTGTGTGAACATGTCATTCACAAAGTACCTCCCATTGTCGGAACGTATAATATCACAAATGCCCCAGCAGGAAACACTTCCCTGACCAAGAACTTGGCAGCACACCGTGCATCTGAATGAGCACAGGGGCCTGCCTCCACCCACTGGGAAAAGGGGCATACGACAACAATCAAATATCGGGCCCCATTACACTACTCTCCCATGTCTGCATCATCTATATGCAGTTCTCTGAATGGGCCTATTGAGTGTTCGTAACATCATGCCAGAGTTGTATGTTTGGAATGTGATTCACTCTATTATTCACTTTGTCACATGCTCCTGTAGTCCCGGGGCGAACCAATCTTCCTGTATATCTGTGATAATGCGCTGCTTTGCATTGTGGGCTGGGAAATGCAGTTGTTGGAATGCTACCTCTAGTAATTTTGCAGGCATCACTGCCTTACCAGTGTTATTCTGTCTCCATAATAGATCAGTGGGTGACTGGCTACACCTCCTTTTTACCCATGTCTCCTTTTCCTCACTGAGTGCATCTTGCTGAAGCTCAATGATTTGAGAGACTGGCAATGAGTTGAATCCTTCTGGCTGTACTTCCTCTACTACCTTCTGTAGTATGTACTCACCTGTTGAGCTTTTTGTTAAATAGGAGGCTTCCTTGGCGGATGCGTCCACTGACACGTTCCCCAACAAGATGTCGGTCTCGTGTGTGGGCCTGACATTTCACGACTGCTACAAGTGTAGTTTCTTTTAATGCGTCACTTAATTCCCCTAGTAGTGTTGCATGCTGGACCCGTCTGCCCTCCGGAATCCTCTCCTCCTTCATCTTGCTAATCCTCCATGTACTGTTGTTGCCATATAGGAAGAATCTGTGTAGATGGTGACTGTGCAACCCTTTGCTGTGTGTAATGCTTCTATGAGCGCTACCAGTTCTGCTGCTTGGGCTGAGAAGTGCGGTGGTAATCTTTTCTGTACAATCACTTCAAATTCTCCATCATCCACCCGAACTACTGCTGCTCCTACGTGTTTTTCTCCGGTTTCACAATCTATGGAGGCAGACACATCAACGAAGTACATTTCTCCATCTGACAGTGCATTTTTGTGTGCTGTGGGCGTGTCACTGTCATCACCTGTGTATGTGGCACATTCATGCTGCTGCATGTCTTCTACTGTGCATGCTTCTGTGATAAATGTGGCTGGGTTTACACTTTTGCAATGCACGATATGAATGTTCGCACTAGATATAATCAACTCATACGCTGTGACTCTTTGGGTGGTTAGTGTGCTTTTCGATCTTTCCAGGATGGCAAAAAGAGAGTGTTCTACATATAATGTGACAGAGCATCCCATCACGATTGTAGAACTATTTTCGATTGCGTATGCGGTGGCTGCGAGAGCCTCTTCGCAAGCGAAATGTACTTGCATTACTGCATCTACTGTTCCAATGTAAAATGCCAGGGGCTTGTGACCCAGGGATGTTTTTTGTGTCAGTACAGCTGTCATGAGTGTGCCATTGCAGTGTGAGAACAAATAAAATTTGCGCTCATAGTTGGGGGTTGCTAGAACTGGAACAATGGATATCAGTTCTTTTAGTGTATCGAAAGCTGTGTGCATTTCTTGTGTCTATCTACTGTAATATAGTGTTTTCTCGCTGCACTTCCTTAAGTGCCTGTAATAGGGATTTTGTGTATGCTGTCTAATCTAGTATCCAGGCTCAGCAGTAATTACACATGCCAAGGAACTTCTGCATCTCTTTTACTGTGTTAGTCTCTTTTATTGCTTTTATTGCTGCTGCTCTGTCGGGTATTATTCTCTTGGCATCTTTGGATATCAGCTGGCCTAAATATAGCACTTCTGTCAAGAAGTATTGCAGCTTCTGTTTGTCTACCTTATACCCTTTCTGTGCCAAATGTGTTAGCAGGGTAAAGGAATCCTCTCTGCACTCCTTTTCATCTTTACCGCAGACCAACAAATTGTCCATGTACTGAATTATTGGACTCGTTGTGTGTATGTTTCCAAGATCTTCATGCAATATTCTTTTGCAGTACCCTTGGTGCAATCTGCAGTGCTCATATCTTTTCCCCCCTAGCGTGAATGCTGTTAGGTACCAAGAACCTGGGTCGAGTGGAATTGAAAAGAAGGCATTTTTTAGATCCACTACTGTAAAATGGGTGGCCTCTGTTGGGATGTTGCATAATATTGAGGCAGGATTTGGAACAAGAGGGAACTCCTTCTGTACTATGTCATTGAGGGGGCGTAGGTCCTGGATCATCCCCACACCCCTCCCTTCTCTTTCTTGATAAGGTAAATGCAAGTGTTGCAGGGCGAGTTGGATGGCACTATTATTCCCTGTATCATCATTGTACATATTATGTCTTTTATTCCCTCTTCAGCTTCCCTAGATATGGGGGATTTTTTACCCGGGGTAAAATGGCTCCGGGTTTGAGCTTTATCTTTACAGGTGTTACTTCATGCAGAAGCCCCACATCGTGCGGTCCTGTGGTCCACAACTTCTGTGGCACCTGGGACATGTCTTCCTCAAAGTATGCTGGTGGCGCTTTAATGATCGCCACGAGGGGTAGTGGCACCTCTCTTCATTGGACCATTACATCACAGGGGATTGCGTAAGGGTTACTGAGTGTGGGGGCAGTACGTTCATGAAACTGGGGGTGTTGAGATATGTTTTGTGGGGGCATCTGACGCTCATTCATGTACCTAGGGTCGGGCTGGCTGGCTCTCTCTTCTATTCCCACCCATCGGTAGGGGCTCCCTGGGTGGGTGTGTCCATTCTGTTGTTCGGTTGGGTACAAATTAGTGGGTCTGCTCCGACATTCTCTCCTGCAATTCCAACACTGTCCTTGCCCTCTTCTTCTGGCCCCTCCATACCTGGCACCCCCTCCTCTTGACCCAGTGAATCCTCCTCTATTGCCCCGCCCGCCTCTCAATGGCCACTATGGTCCCTAATACTGGTTTTCCCCGGACCATGAGTCCTGACTGTTACCTGTACAGTTTGCCACCATTTGCACTGATATTCCCATCTGCCCGTCATCTTCCTCCTGCTCCCTTCCTGCTGTGCTGGTTGCTGTTGCTGCAGTAGCCTTCAATAATTAGTTTTGTACTAATTTAGCCTCATCTGCCAACCGTCGCTGAGCTATCTCCTTTTCTATCTCTTTGATCCTCTTACAGTGGTGCACTATTATGCTTTGAATTTCGGGCCATCGCATGGCTTCTATCCCAGCTATTTTATCAAGGGCCTTCTGTACTTCCATTGGGAGCCCTCTTTTTATAATAAAGTAAAACAGGGAAGTTGATTGGTCCCATGCCGTGGCCATTTCCACTCTCCTCATGTCCTGCACCCGGAGAATGAAAGACATCGCATCTTCCTTATCTACCATCGTACACTGCATTAATGACTGTAAATATGGTGTGTCTGGAAATGTTTCTCTCATGGCATTCCACACTTGTGCCCTTACTGTGTTGAAGGAGGCCCCATCATGGCAGTTGCAATCGAGTGTTATTCCGGGAAACCCCACCTTCACTCAGACCCTGTTTGCCTGGTCTCCCACTGCAGATGCCAGCAGGCTTTTAACATCCCCTACTGCCAAGGGCACTCCTGCCGTGTGTTTCCCGAATGCATATATCCACTTACTGGCACCTCCGGACAGTGGGGGTAACTGTTTGAGCAAGTTGGCCTTATCCATTTGGGCCCATGGTATGTAGATGGGCCTTCCCGCCCCCTGTGTATTAATGGCAGCTGAAGATTTCCCCCCCTTGTCGGTACTCACCTTCTTCCCTTTTTTCCTGATGCCCACCATGCGCCCTGTTCTGTTCCTTAACCTCCCTCTCCACTCTTCCATGGGGCACAATCCATCCCCAAATGAAGCCCCACCTGTGGCAGTTCCCAACCTACTTCCTCTTCGTCCTGCGCCTCTATGTCACACCAATATTCTTCCTCTCTGTCTGATGCCACCCCTCCCTCCTCTAACTCGTGTTCACTGTCAGCTGTGTTTATTTATATGATTTGCGTGGGGGTATCATTTATTCGAAATAGTATCTCTCCCTTTTTCCATCCCTCATCCACCGCCCCTTCACTCGGCCGAGACGCCGCGTCTCGCTCTATTCGGGGGTGAGTGACCCTCCTTGTCTCCCCATGGAACTAAGGTGGGACAGCTCAGTTCGAGCCATTGTTAGTCGTGAGTCAAAATCCTGTGTGGGGAGACTCACCTGTCCTGCTATTCCTTGACTCTCATAAGGGGGTGGTGCTGTGGCAGAAGGCTTAAGTATGGAGGGCGCTGTGGGTTGTCCTACATATACAGGGTCACTATATCCCTCTGCGGGCACTATTTTTTTCAATACATGGTATACGCGTGTGACCTCTACCTTATTCTCATTCTGTGTAATTGGCTCTTCAATGCCAGTTGTTGTCAGGAGAGATGTATTACACTCACCACTTTTCTCTGAGGGCACTTCCTCGAACAGCCGCCACAAGTCCAATAGTTATTTCCTGTTTTGCAACTGTTTCCTATTATATTTAATGAACAGACAAGTGGCAACCATATCTAGCACTGCTTTATCGAAAGACCCCCCTTATGGCCAAACTTGGGGCAATCCTTCTCCCTTGAACTCCGTGACCCACTGGTCATGGTACTTGTTGATTTTCTATGCATATCCTGGCAGAGTCTTACAAATATGGGCTAGGGTCGTCTCTGCACCCATTGTACCTGACTGCAAGCGTTACTTAACTGACAATCCTTGTCTAGACTCTTACACTTCTTGTATGATGAACTCAGTATGTTATGCAATTCAAAAGAAATGGATTGTTTACTCACTTTTCATCCATTCTATCCCACATCAAGTTTAACCTAATTTCTTCAACACAACGTTACATTACTGTCATCAATCAACAAGAACAATGCTTTCACAAAAGACCAATACTTAACAAATTTCATATACAACGGAAAACATAAACAACATAAATTCGACCTCACCTTCCCTAGTGCCCCTTCCAGCCCTGCTTGATCTTTTTCCCTTATTATACACTCACTTTGAATAATTATCTCCCCTTACTCTACTTAGATTCATCTAAGAGAGAGAGAGAGATAGGTCACACAAAGTTGGAAAAAAGCGTGTTTAAATACTACTCCGAGTCTTCCTTTGAGCCCCTATGTTATTTCCTTTTACCTCAGCTTTCCTATATACATATATCCTGGACTAGTCGGGATATCACAATGTGGCGCCGCCTTCCACCCCCCAAAAGAGATAGGATCCCTTTAAGCTCTTTTCACCTTGTTCTCTGTCACCGTCCTAATGGTCATATGCGATAGAATGAGAGTAGAATAGAATATAGAAAAGACCCAGACACCCAGGTTCCCTCCTATGCTACAAGTCTCTGCACCTGTTCAACCCAAATTATGCTGTTTGTCCAAAAACCTTCTAATCTGACTCCCAGCCTCCTTTTAATATCACCTGCACTCGATACTCACATGTCTGTCTTGATCTGAGACCCTCTGGACCCGATCGGTCAGTGCGCTGCTCCCTCGCTCAAAGACCACGCCCGGCTCCGGCGAGTGGTACGGTGGGTGTTGTAGAAGGGGATCCCATGCCCTTTTGCCCTATTGCGTGCACACGTCTAGGTGTAACGGTTGCCGTTGACGGGTAGCTCTTGAGGGAGCTCGCTCCGGGTCATAAAAGGGGGACGTCTCGTGCCAGAAGGAGGAAAAAGAACGCTATCATGTCAGGGTCACCAATGAAAGTGAGAGGGCCCCAAAAATACAGTTAATTCTCCCAATGAAGTCAATCAAGACACATCCCTGGAGGGAAGGACACCAAGACCAAGTGCTGGTTATATGAAAAGGCTTTGTCTAAAATGGGGCAAGCAGAATCTATTCTGCTCACGCCGACAGCGCTCTGCAGAAAACATGTTACAAATTACCTTTATACAGCTTTATCGTCATTGAACAGAGGGAAGGCCTAAGGGGCACATGAACAGTTGGGATTGGTCACTAGGGGCGAACACCTATAGGTGCCATAGGGTTAAAGGGTTGTGGTTGGCTCTGGAGCACGTGGTGTAGCGATGATGCTTCTTGGGTCAATCGGTCAGCTTGGCTCATCGAATTGGTATGTGGGATTGGCAACTGTAGTGTTGTTTCTTTATTAAATAACCATTTGCCATTTGCCCTTGTGGCCTCAGATTCCCATTCATTCACTACCATAATCTGCTTGTCCAGCGAGCTCAGAGACCTGTGGGCTTAGACATTTAGAAAAAACGTTTTCAAATACAGATTAATTTATTATTGGGCATAGGTCAAGATACAGCTATTAAAGGTGGCACTTGATCTGTTGAGAGGCAGGCTTAACTGTGTGTTGTTATAATACAAAATATACTGGCTAAAAAGGTGAGACCTTTGAGGTCACTGTGTGGTCTGGAATGTCCATCTGGCAAACAACAAAGAGGGATCTAAATCTAAGACTGGAATCACACATTAAAGAATAGGTCACAAAAAGGCACATACCACTATGGTCATAAGTCTCATCATGGGGGTCACTGGCCGGTTATTTAAAAGTCAATAAATCTCTGCTAATCTACTTTGACACATATGAAGGGTGGAGGAGAATCCAAACACATTTGTGGTGTAGGTCCGCATTGCATGAAGAGACAAGGCCTTCAGAGACAGATTTTACATACATGCTTTTACACATGGCCTATTACATTACATTCTGGTTATATTTGGTTAAAGTATACTACATTTTCTATCTGGCTAAATATTCTCATTGTTACAACACTCATTAGGAAAGTAGATGTATGCTTAAGTTAGTGTCCATACTACATTAAACAGTTCATGGTTCAGGTTCTGCACATGCGTCCTTAACACATATTGTCATAATACGAACATTCTGGTCAGAGTGATTGATTGCTGTATTCATTTTACACAATATCATACATGTATTCACATTTAACATAAAAGATGAGGTAGCGTTGTGCTGGCGTGTACAGTGTTATGTTGGTTGCATTTCGTTATTGCAATCCATTTCTATTAGCAATGTGATACCATATGTTAAAATACATCATACTTTTATAACTGATTTCTAACGTTAGGACTTTTGATTCAACATATATTTTACAGTGCGCTAATATGCTTATTGTTCTACTACAATCCTTGCATTATTTCGCATGAGATGGAAACTACCCATGAGCAGCAATTTCTGACTGCATGCAAAAAAGCACTTTGGCTCTCTTCTTATTAAGGCGCGAACAATCAAATATACTTGTGGTCAGGGTCTGCGGGGTGTGTGGCATGTTTACAGAGATGAACGACTCCTGTTGCTGGCTAAAACTAAAAAAAAAAAATTAAAAATAAACTATTCCTGTAACAGCGCCTCGATGCCCACGGGCTATGTGAGCGCTTTACAAATGCAAAATAATAATAATAACTGTGAAGATGACAAAGGGGAGGAGGTGGGGGGAGTAGCTTGCTCGCTATGTGCCCCTGGCTGGGAGAGCTGCAGGCCTGTGTTTTAATTTCACAACTGTCCTTCCATTACAAAATGGAGTTTGTAGCTCACAAAATTGAGTCTCGTTCAACTCTGGTCTTACGTTGTCATAAGGGGTGTCACAGTTCCTGGGTGGATCCCCACACGGGTGCTCCGGGGCCAGGGCCCTGAACCCAAACAGCCACCACTGGGCCCACCCAGGAAGTGTAAGAATGGAAGGGGGGTTTCAGGACCCTCTCCTCCCACACAGTTATTTTATGAAATATTGATTAATTTGTATGCTTTATATTATTGTTTTGAGGCATTCTTTCTTTTGGGCATACTTGATATCATTGAATAGTTATTATCAAAAGCCATTTTATATTTGTATTTGTAACACATGTATTTTATCTGTTATTTTATGAGATAGCGATTCATTTGTTTGTAATATGTAATTGTGCTTGACTTTATGGCTAAATCAGAATAAAGTATGATTGATTGATTGATTATTCAATTGGATGACATATATAAATACGGAAACTATACATGAAGTACTATTTAACAAGAGATGAAAAACAAATATTAAATTAATTATAATGGGCAGGAATATTACGATAACAACTGTCGAAAAAGACAGCAACATTTTAATAATGAAAAAGGATGATTATGTTCATATGGCCAAACATCACTTACAGGTGGAAGGAGGCTACCCCGAAATCAGGGGTAACCCATAGAAAAATGTAACAAAAAGAAGCAATGAGAATAAATTTATGGTTAGCAGAAGGTCTGATAAATAAAAAAAATAACAAAAATAACCTTGTTATTAAACATACAACAAATCCCTTTATATATTTCCTACTGAAAATCCACAAAGATATTGTTAAACTACCACCAGGCAGACCAATAATAAATGGTATAGGCTCTACCCTAGAACCAATATCTGAATTCATTGAAAACTTTTTTAACTCACTGGTTGTCGAATCAAAGTCATTCACTCGTGATTCCACTTACATACTTGGCCAACTGACTGAAATGAAATGGACAGAGATATATTGTAATATACATCAATAGAACACGAAGCAGCACTGGAAGCTTTGGATTACTATTGTAACATAAAATGTGCAATATATTTCCCAAAAAAGGACTTTACCAATTACATATATTATCAGCAAAAAGAAGTCTTGATGTAGTCAAAATGTTCTCAATCAGTTGCACATCTAGTGATTTGGTTCCGGTTATACATCAATACAATCAGACAAATATGATTAAATGAACATGATTTATCGATGGCATCTTAATCATATATACAGGTACTAAACATGAGGAACTTCTGGGCTATCCCAACAAACATTCAATAAACATTAAATTTACAATGACTTGTGATAAAAAAAAAAGAAAAACATTTCTAGACTTGGAGATGTGGTTAACAACAAGAACTAAAACATCTAGAAAACCTACTAAGGCCAATATGAAATCTGTTTTTGTCAAGCTGACACAAAAATAGTATTATCATAAATTTAGCAGTAGGTGAATTTGTGAGAGCCAGGCACAACTGTTTTGAAGAAAACACAAAGAACAATGTAAGACATTGAGATGAACATTTATAAAAGAGGGTACAAAGAAACTGATATTAAAAAAGCTGAAAAAAACAAATAATTATTGGAAAAGATCTATTAATACCTCAACATTATAGAAATGTAAAGGCACTGAACAGATGCATGTTTATAGATAGATAGAATTCCCAAAGAGGTCCAATATTTACAATTTTGAATACATCTTGGAATACTCTACTATTGGATGAACCTACTGCAAAGCTACTGAGACCAATATGACATTATTTGGATCAAGCTGACACAAAAAGGTATTATCAAAAAAGTACCAATAGGCAAATTTGTGAGAGCCAAGTGCAACTGTTCTGAAGAAACACATTTAAAGAACAAAGCAAGACATTGAGATGTAGATATTTGGAAAGAGGGTATAAGGAAACACATATGAAACATGCTGAAAATAACACAAACATGATGAGAAAAGATCTATTAATACCCCCAAAATAAAAGGAATTTAAAGACAATAGACAAATAGATGTTCATAAATACATGCAATTTCCAGAGTGGTCAAACGTTAAGAATTTTGAATAAATATTGAAATAGTCTGCTATTGGATAAACTGGATCACATATTCATTGAGAAAAAACTGTAATACTATTCACCAAATCAAAAACAATTGGAAATATGATCACACCAAGTCACTGTTGGGAAATGAAAAATGATTTAGGAGAACACAAATCCTGATTAACAGAACCCTTTAAAAAAGGTTGTTTTGTTTATGTGTGGAGCCTGCAGCCTATGCAAATTCACCCGGAACAGACAAATATTTCATGACAGGCATACTAGAATTATACAAATGTAATGTTTTAAGAAACTGTAAAAGTTGATTCACTGTATATGGCATTACACATGTCAGTGAGAAGGTATAGATGGCATTACACGCATAAGTATAAGGTATATATAGAAAATGAGATCATACAATTAAAAATGAGTATCTAAGAGCATCTAAGATCAATATGAATCCAAGACACAAGACAACTGTTAGCAGTGCATTGGGCAGTCAAACGCAAAGAAGAAAATATTGAAGTGCAAACCCTGGACTCAACTCTAATCATTAATGATTTTAATTCTTGTAGTGTTGCTTCCCTCCTGATATGAAAAAAAGGAAACCAAATGCATTATTAGAAGCATCTGGAGAACAACAAAATGGAAACTTAATAATAAGATTCCATTTTTTATTTTTCCATTTCCATTATTTTCCATTTTTTTAGGTATTGTTTGATTAACTAGACACAAATGAGGGACAATTATATGGGAAGGATAGGTTGAAAGCCATGGCTAGTGGGCCCCAAATTAACCTAATTGTGCAATATGTAAAATGGCCATGGCTGAAGGGTGTGGACAATGCCCAGGGCAGAAGGCTATTGCTAGTGGAACCCAAAGAAACCTATTGGTGCAACATGTACATTAGTCATGGTTGAAGGCCATAGCTAGTGGGCCCCAAAGAAACTATAGTATAACAAAACTTGTGAAATTCAGTGAACAAAAACCTTTGTTAGGAGAGAGTTAAGGTGATCAGATTTAATGTGAGAAATACACAGTAACAAAGCCTTTGAAATTCAGTGAACAAATCCTTGGTTATGAGAGAGTTAAGGTGGTCAGATTTATCACGAGAAAACCACTGAAATTCAGCAATCACACTTTGAGCAAGTCCAGCTTAACTATTGGCCTCCTGTTGCACAGCTTATGACCACAACAGCTTATGAACACAATGATGACATCATTGATGACATCACTAATTACTTCATACATGACATCACTTTTTATTCTGGGAAATGTACAATTTCTCGTATTGTTTAGTTGTTTTCCAAATAGCCACAATGGTGAAACTAGAATTGAGCAATGGGGGATAATTAGACTTAGACCTAGAGCAGGTCAAGCCAATTTGAGACTCTTAGAACACTTAGTCATCTATGCACTCGAAGAGTCACAAATCTGACTAACCCACAATGCTAGACTTATGGCTTAATTCATGGAATAAATGTGCGCCAAAAATGGGGGCACAACCATGAAAAATGCAGCGCACGTATGCGAAACCTGTGCAAGCACCCATTTCCCAATTCCTGGAACACATTATGCGTGGCTAACCCTCGATCTCTGCTGAATCTGCGTGGCTTCCATATGTCATTGCGGCATCATGGAAGCTCTGCACAAGACACCCAGAGAATGCGCACACCGTCCAGCGCACACACCTAAAAAGAGGGCAGAACACGCGAAAATGTCGGCGTTATGGGGGAAGTACCACAGCGAAATCCTCGCAACACCCACACGTGCGCTAACAACATGTATTCATGGAATCCAACAGGGCAAACCCATGCGCGCCAAAAGACGTGCAACACCTGAAACATGTAAGCCATGCAAAAGCTGGCGTAACCGCCCCCACGCAGCATAAAAGTGCACACAAACAACAAACAACAAACAGTCATATACAGCTACAATGAATGTACCATTTCAAGCAGCAGTGATCGTGGGACACCGCAGGAGGGGGATAGCTAGGCCCTGCATTTTTCTACCCAGGATCAGCCTTTTTGGAATGCCTGATAACCAGGTCTATGGCAGGTATAGGTTTCCACCTCATATCATCCTAGACTGAGTGGGAGGATGACGGCACATCACCCACCCTGTGCTCACAAGCACTGAGCCCCTTGGAAAAGGTGCTCAATGTCCTGCATTTCTTGGCCACTGGGTCATTTCAGTGGACAACTGCCATAGTTGGGTGTGTCTCACAACCCACACAGTCACACTGCCGGTGTTGGCAATCATGACTGCAGGCCCCTCAGTTTGCAGGCACATATACATGCCCAAAACACCCGCAGAACGGCAGGCCATGGTCCAGGACTTTTACGGGGTGGCACACTTCCCCAAAGTGCTTGGTGCCATTGATTGCACACATGTGGCCCTACATCCACCTAGGGAAACTGAGCACATCTATCGCAACTGCAAGCACTGGCATTCCATCAACTTGCAGGTTGTATGCAACGCCAAGGGAATCATCACCTCTGTCTATGCAAACTATCCAGGGTCCACCCATGACAGTTTCATATTCAGAATGTCAGCCCTAAACTGTGACCTGGAAGCTGGGAAGCATGGCAAGACATGGATCATTTTTTAGTACAAATGCCTGTGCACATGCATGCATGTCACACATAGACAACTAGACAGACCCAACTAATGACAACCAATCCCAACTCCCCAGGGTACAGTGCCTACCCTCTGAGAACCTAGATGATGATGCCAATATTGAACCGCACCACACCACCCCAGGTAAGATACAACGCAGCCCATATTGCAACCAGGGGCATAGTAGAGTGCACATTTGAAGTGCTCAAGCCACGTTTCCGCTCCCTTGACTGCTCTGGTGGACAGCTACTATATGCACCCCCAGTAGTGTGCAGGGTCATTGTGGCAGCATGTGTCCCGCACAACGTTGCAACACGGCGGGGTGTACCGGTGGACATGGTGGTGCCACCACATCCCCAACCACACGCACGGCTGCTGCACATGGGAGGGCAAAGGGCACATGGCGAGACAGCCCGAACCCAGCTTGTGGCTTCATTTTTCACCTAAAATCCCACCCCTGCGGAGTGCACACAGGCCTGGCACATTCCAGGTGATAATCAATGGTGACAAATGGACAGTCAACTGCCACCCTGAGAATGTGTCCTTGGAAGTGCTATATTGTGTGCATACCTAGCTACTTAAACAAAAACAATCTCGTGTGACCAAAAGGCACACATGCAAGGTGCATAATCAACCACCGCCATGCAAAACAGCACATCCAAATCCTGGTATGTCACCTAAACACTCCCAAACCCCATATCACCCGCCCGACACACCATGGCATGCAATGTGAAATCCCAAAATAAATGCACAACTCATGACACAACGGTCGCAAAGTGCACCGTGACAAATGGAAACAGGCCAGATTCCCACTGACACGGAATCTGACGAAATAACCAACCAAAAATATCCGACCAATACTAAAAGGATGTAAATGCATGCCACCAAAGGTTCGAACACCCAAGGTTTGAAACTTTGGTGGCATGCATTTCAGGTAATTAAAAATCGAAAAAAAACTATGCGGGTGCTGCGGGGGTGTCCCCCGCAACACCCGGCTCACTACACTATACAGTATAGTGAGCGGGGGTTGTGGGGTGGAACCCCCTGCACCAGCCCAAAAAATAAAAATAAAAAGGAGCCTGCAGCTCCGGTTCCCGATCACGGAAGTGAAAGGGTACAGGCGCTGCAGGGACACATCATGTCTCAGAAGGTAAGTAGGGTGTGCGTGGGGGTATGTTGGGGTAGTTTTGGGGGGTGTGTGTGGGGGTGTGTTGTGTGTGTGTTGTGGGTGTGGGTGGTGGTGTGGGATTGTAGGGGTATTCAATGCATGTTTGTATGGGAAATGTACAAACCTTGAGTGTTGTGAACATTTCTCATTAGAACTTCTCTGTCACTGACCTCTCTGCAATGCAAAAACCAAGCCAATCCCCTGACACATCAAAAGCAAACCCAACACAGGATTATCTATTCACCAGCATAGCATATCACTAGCACATACCCAACAGTGACAATCTCAGACAGTGACCAATCACTATAGCACAAGTGTCTCAATGTGACATTGACACCACAGGGCCCCTTCCATCTTGAGTGTGTCTCTGACAGCTAAAGGGTGCATGGTACCGCATACAGCATGAACTGCATCAACAATATAGACATGCAAGGCAATACATGAATTAGCAACATGAAAACCTGCAAATTTAACAATATGCAAACCAAAATGCAGGCCAACCATGCACTGGAGAAACCATCATGAATTCCCACTAGGGGTGTATACACAGGTTGGACTTCAGACTGGCCACAGATATGATGGAAGCCCAATGCCTCTGTGTAGGTTACTGTCACACGGTGCCATCCTTGCGAGACCATGGAAAGGGGAAGCAGGAGTGGCATATGTGTCCGGAACCCAAGCCACAAACACCAACATGAGACAAGCCTGTATGGGCCCAACCGGAACACACAGTGGATTCCTTTGGCTGCCACACAAAGCAACACACTTTCACATTAATGCACAATAGACAAAAAAAGAAGAAAATAAAAATGGCCATGGTTCACTGGGGAGTTCGGGGGCGTCACTGAGGAGGGAGGAGGAGTAGGGTGCATCTCAACACCCACATGCGTTGATGTTGAGATTAAAAAGAAAAATCCTCCATGGGCTCATGGTCTGCACGGCCTGGCCATAGCGAGAGAATTGTTGTTGATGTTGTCACCCTCCGGTTGAATATCAAGAGGTGTGCGTGGTAAGGGTGCCTGCTCACTCATAGCCGCGGCATGCCCCTCCATGGCAGCAAGCATGTGGGTCTGATAAGCCTGGTCCAGGAAGATGGCACAGAGGTCCCCAAGCAGCACCTCATGTGTAACACAGAGTTCCTCCTGCAAGGTGACAGACAGACCTCCTCACAGCTTGCATGGAGTTCAGTCGAGATGGTGTGTTGCAGCTGCTCCATCCGCAGTTCCACCGGTGTACCCCTGGCTCATCAAAAGTGTTGCCAGAGTAGTTCTGAGGCAGATGTTCTCTTCCCTCAGGGCTTCACTGTGGGCCTCTGCCTCAGCAGTAATGGCTGTGCGCAGAGCCTCCAGTTCAGCCCGTCGGTCCCTGTTGACGGCCAACGTGTCCAGCCTGTGTGAGCAGCATGTGGACCACGTTGCCTGCTGCTGGAGCTCCACCTGCCTTTCAGGGGTGAGAATGGAATCAGCCACAATTTCCATGCCCTGAGCCATCATCTCACATGGTGCCCCCTGTCGCTGTGCAATGGCATACATGGAATTCTCCTGCACAGTGTTCCCTGGTGGTGCACAGCCACTGCGTTGCCGGACGGCACACCTCTTTGGCACAAGGAGACCTGGTCCTTGCTGCGCTGGCGCTGCCTGTGGCTGCAGGACTGAATTCCTCCATTGATCTGCTGCCCCAGGAACTGGAGCAACTGGTGTGGAGCGTGACCGTCCATCTGTAACCACCACAGGCGGACATACCGACACTGACTGGCCCCTTGATGGGTATACCCCCACTGCAGGTGTGTCAGGCAGAAACGTATCCACTGCAGAATCACTCACCTGCGACGGCATGGATGGATCAATATCTGTTTCAGCATCAGAGGCAAAGAGATCCTCAGAGGTGTACCCAGAGCCAGCCCTGGACAGGATGGTCTGGAGCACCAATGGATGCTCATGGGCTACCACAGCATGCCCTCCACCGGTGCCTAGTTGGTGCACTGAACACTCTGCCCTCTCTGCCATCTCCTCCTCCTCCTCTGCTCCCAGTACCTCATCACCTGCAAAAAAACAAAAGAACACATGAGCACACATGTCATCAGCATATACCACACACAAAGGCATCACGATGTTGACAGCCAACATATGAAGCAGCCATATCACACATGACACAAACTCTGGCATTCACGCAGTGGCAATGAAATGCAAGGTGACCCTGAAAGCAGAAATGAATGCATGTCAAATGTGAAGCCAAAACATGTACTGCATGTTGCATAGCACGTGCATCACACACAAGCTTCTGCCTGTCATAGACCTTACAAAAAAATTATAGATGGCAACAACCAGATGTCACGTAGCATCGCCATGGCAGAACTGTCAGCCAGCACCAGATTGAAGTTAAAGAGTACTATCCGTGACACATGTAAAATGCATGTCACCATACAGTATATGCAAATCACTACAACAAAAAGGACACATGTGTCACAGGATGCAACAACGCTAGTGTGTTGCAATACAGTGAAGGAAGAAACATGGATACATTAATGCTAGGTCACTTTAACATCACAGTGAATAGGCATGTAGAAGGGTGAACCAGGGCTCAGAAGTGTGTGGGTGCAGTGCAGTACATGTGTACGGCCTCAAGCATCAATATAATCACAAATGCATTAATGTCAATGTCATGTCATGATGGCAGTGTAAGGGCAAGTGCAATCATCATGTGCAAAGTGTTGGTAGTGGGTTGCAGGGATACAGTAACCCACCCACCCAAGTTTGGGAAATGGCTCGGAGGCAATGCATGGCTCAGGATGGTGTATCAGAGTACTGTGTTGTAGCAGACAGTGTGGGCATGTGTCAATTGCATCATCTCAGTCATCTGAGACTACAGCAGATGAGAGTAGGACAGAAAGCACAGCACATGAGGAATAATCACAATTTCACCCAGACATGGAGAATCCACAACACCAGTTGCATAGAGGCAGGGAGGCTATACCAGAGGGAGGCTTCACTTGACACAGACGAAGACACCTAAAAAATGGGTGTGGTGAGGAACTGACCCTGAGTGAGCATGAGAAGGTTAACCAAATACCATGAGACGGATGAAATACCAGAGATGGAGTACAATGAATAGCTTGACATGGACCCATAGGTGGTTGATGGGAATGCACATGGTCCATGAATTAACACTCATGTCCACTGTGAGCCTGTGCCATCTGCACAGTCTAAGTGAGACACCCTGCATCAAGGACAAAGGATGTACCACACAGTACAGGTCTGGCAGAGTTGCAGCGGGAAGTGTGTATATCCACAGATATTGCAGGATAACCACATGTGAATCACCATTACCATGAAGACATTGGTCTGCTGGGGATAGAGAGGCAAGGAAGCATGCCCCTGAGGAGGACCAGCTTGCAGGGTGACCGCACAGAGACGTCAGTCATTTGATGACATAGGCCGAGTGTTGAGTGGAAGATCATCACAGGCTATCCGCACACATATCTTGGAGCAAGAATAAGGATCAGAGATGCTGCCGAGTGATTGCCATGCAAGGAGGGTGCTGGTGTGGTGATGAGGATTGCCTCAGTGTGCAGCACATGGCCCGTATGCAGACTGCATCACAACAAGCACGTATCAGTCAAGCATCGCATGGGTCACACATGGCAGCCATGGCTACATCGCCTGAACTGGCAGTCAATCACAACACATCACCCAAGCAAAATACACATGGCCTGGAAACACACACATCAATACTCACCAGACATTACATCATAATCCAGCATATCTCCCACTCCTTAGATCTGACCCTCATCGATGAACCCTGAAGCAATCTCCTCATGTGTTGTGAGTTCATCATCTACTGGTGCTGGCCCACTGACAGTCATCAGAGTAGAGGTGTAATTAGAAGCCTCTTGTTTTTTGCTCGGCGCCGGAGGTCATACCAACGCTTATAGCAATCATCAGCCATGCGATTCTCAAATCCCAATGAGCTGACACGTTCCGCGATGCACTCCCAGTGGGCCTTACGCTGGGCAGGCGTAGTGTTGCATCATGCCATCACCAGCATTTCACGGTTGTGTCCCGACACGTAGCCCACAAGTGCGTCCAGTTCCACTTCATTGAAACACTTCTTCCTTGATGTGCCGAAGGCTTGAGCCGTGTCTGGGGTCCCAGCCTCTTGCACAGGAACATGCTTCCTCCTCTTGGTAGGTGGTGCGGACCCTGAGTGGCTTCTGCTGCTCAGGTCAGTAGGGGCAGGAGTGCAGGTGGACTGGCCAATGGGTGTAGACAATGGCAAGACAACGGAAGGTCTGACTGGAGGCATTGGCTGCTGGGTGCTGTCGCCAGGACTCAGCGCCACGGCTGCCTCGGTGCCAAGGTCCGTGACCAACACAGTCCTGGCTGGCTGACTCACAGCTGTGGTGTTGTCGGCTGCATCTGCCCCTGTAGCTTCCATCACCTGGCTGCTCAGGGCAGCAGAAGTCACCACTGTTTCATCTCCCTGACCCGCTGGGGGGGTTGGCATAGCTGTCCCAGCATGGGCCTGGACATCGGCCCTCATGGACCACCCTGGCCACGTCGCCACCGCAGCCACCCTGGCCATGTGCCCCACCGCGAACACCTCAGGGAGGTCACCCAGCTTTGCCTCCCTTACCACTTGGTGGACTCCCAGCCATGGCACTCATGGACTAGAGCAAATGGGAGGTGCACACATCAATTGTCTTTGGCAATTGGGGTGTAGGGGACAGGATATGTGATGGTAAAAGTACCCCTGTGCTCCTGCGAGGCTGTCTGTGACACCTGGGGAAAAAATGATGGGTCACGCAAAACTCAGGCTCCCCAAAAACAAAAGAAACATGCATGTGACCCCTCAGTAGCCCATGTGTGTGGAATTAACGTCCCGCAGTACGCCGTGGCACCCAGGAACACAAAAATGCGTACGTGTGGAACACACAGGCTACTCTGACCTTGAAAATGGGGTACTCGACACACAGGCACAACCACAGTGGGAAAAAAGCATGCGCGACTCACTGTCTGCCTTGAATAAAGAAGAAAAACACATGCATGGGTACGCGTAGGCATCTCCTCTGCCAAAACAAGAAGTTCGAACTAAAACCGTAGTGAAGATATTGCATGTGAGCCCACAAAAGAACAGAATCTCACACGTCAAGTCCCCACGAGAAGCACGTACAGCGAAATAGTGTCCCATGCGAACCTTTAACCCGTACTGAACGGCAACATCAACGCGTATCACATAACTTACGTACTTACGCGCTAAGGTCCTTTCCTCAGATGCCACGCTAATGCACTGTTTCTGCACGTGTGGAGTCACTCTGCAGAAGGCTTGCCAAGCAAAAAACACACAGAAGACCATACTACTGCCCACAAGGCCATTTTCTTGCCCCCTGCACCCGGAACTGCTTCCTAAGAGCCATCTGCTGCTGCCAGCCCACTCAGTGTGCCTGCTGCCTATGTGCCCTGCAATTTGGTGCCTGCACAGAAGCCATTGCCAGTGATCCTATTGCTGAGACCACCTTTGCTGACACAGAAGACTCTCAACTGCTGTTCCATCGCTCCAAACAACAGATATGAGCATCGCAGACTCCCACAGGGGTATTGTGAAAGCCCCAGCATCTTTAACAGAGTACTACGTGAAGATATTGGAAATATAGACGTAGAGAGCACCATTATACAATACGTAGACGATTTACTCGTCTGCAGCAAAACAGAAGAAACATGCAGAGAAGACTCCATAACGCTATTAAACGTGTTAGCTACCAAGGGGTACAAGGTGGATAAAGGGAAACTACAATAATGCCTTGCCGAAGTTGTATACCTCAGACAGTTAATATCAAAAGATGGAAAACAAATACTCCCAGACAGGGCAGCTGCTATACGGAACATAATCATACCAAAAACAGTGAAGGACATGCAAACATTTCTTGGCATATGTAACTATTGCAAGCATGGATCCTTGATTACGCAGCATACACACGTCCATTAGTGCAAGCATTAAAAGAAGCACAGAAGAGTAGAGGCCAAAAAAAATGGACACATGACATGATGACTCAGTACTTCAGACTAAAAGACCTTATTGCAGATGCCCCAGTCCTTGCAAACCCAGATTATGAGATGGAATTTTTCTTGTTCTCGCACTGCAATGGAACACTGATGACAGCAGTGCTAACACAAAAAACATCATTAGGCCACAAACCATTGGCCTATTACAGCGGAACACTAGATGCACTGATGCAAGGTCGCTTTGTGTGCGAACAGGACCTCGTAGCTGCGGCCTTGCCATTGAAAAGAGTGCCACAATTGTGATGGGATGTTCAGGAACATTATATGCAGAGCATTCATTGTTTGCGATTCTTGAGCAGTCAAAATCAACATTAACAACACAGAGAGCAACCGCATACGAGATAATAATTTCAAGCCCCAATGTGCATGTGGTCAGGTATAAAACAGTAAACCCAGCAACATTCATTACATTCATTACAGAGCCATGTACAATGGAGGACATGCAGGAACAAGACTGTGCAACCTATGAGGGTGAGGGCGACGACATTCCCAAAGCAAGTGAAAAAGCCCTAAAGGAAGGAGAAGTATATTTCATAGATGGGTCAGCATCAATAAACCCAGAAATAGGGGAGAAGCATGTAGGGATGGCAGTAGTACGTATGGATGAAGATAGCTATGAAACAATTGTCCAAAAGCGCCTCCGGTCCTTTTACTCCGCACAAGCGGCTGAACTAACTGCATTGATTGAAGCATTACGCACAGCCAAAGGATGCACAGTGACTATATATTCAGATTCAGCATATGCAACTACCACAGTCCATTCAGGGCTATCCCACTGGTATAGAAGGGGGTTCAGAAGAGCAGCTGGCTCCCCAGTTCAGCACGCCGCGCTATTGAATGAATTGATAGATGCATTAGCGGAGTCATCGGTAGTGGCAGTGGTGAAATGCCAAGCCCATACCAACAACACAGATGCGATCTCATTGGGAAACGCGGCAGCGAAGGAGGCCTCGTATTTCAATATAACACCAGCATCCGAGTGCATTGTAAAGGCAGCCGCTGCAGAGCCACTAGAAGAAGCTTATAGTAATACACCCATAGCACAGCTAATAGAGCTACAGAGGAGAGCATCACCGGAGGAGCAAGAGTTGTGGAGCAAGCGGGGGTGCAAACAATCAGCTACAGACCTCATTTGGAGACAGTAGACAACAGGAAAGGTAGTGATGCTGGTAGAATTACTAGAGCTAGCATTCCAACAGCTGCACTTTCCAGCATATGTAGCGAAACAACACATCGCCGCGGACATCTAGGAACATTGGTTTATTCCCAACCGACAGGAACACTTATCAAAATTTGTCATAGAGTGTACAACATGTCAAACATACAATTCAGGGATGACATTGAGGACATTGCGAGGCACTTTGCCACGACCAGCAGGGCCATTCAAGGAACTCCACATAGACTACACCGACATGGGAGAGAGATGTAATGGAGCAAGGTATCTAATTGTGGTGCTATGTCCCTTTTCAAGGTGGGACAAGGCGGGTCCATGTCCCCACCCAGACGCGAAGTGTGCGGCGAAATTTCTAGTGCGAGAAGTGTTTTCCCGGTGGGGAATATGTGATGTGATACGGTCAGACAACGGCACACACTTTGTGAATGACCTCTTCAAAGAAGTGACATTACTTTTGGGGTTAAAGCACAAACTGTGTTGCATTTATCAATCGATGGCTAATGGGGTGGTAGAAAAGATAGACGCCTGCTCAAGAGTAAATTATCAAAGTTATGTAATACATTAAAGAAAAACTGGGTATATTGCCTGCCCCTAGCACTGTTCCAACTCAGAACGCAACCATGCAAGGACCACCATCTGAGTACCCATGAAATTGTGACTGGGAGGCGAATACACACACCACTCTCCCCGATTAGGAGAGCATCAGACGCATACAGGGCTGCCAGTGCTGGGGGAAGAATTTAAGGAATACTTAACTCAGCTGACGCGTGCAGTACGCAGCATAGCGTGACAAATAGCACCGCCTTTTACTGAAAATGTGGCAACTGACACTACCACACCGGCTGCAGACCCAAGTGGGCCACTGATGCCAGGGGCACAGGTACATGTGAGAAGTTTTGTGAGGAGATGGAATTCACCGAGGTTTCATGGCCCCTACAAAGTCATCTATAGCACACCCACTGCAGTGAAAGTTAAGGGACTGAAATATTGGGTGCACCTCTCAGATATGAAGAGGGCACGCGATAGTGCACTCCCTCAGAACGAACAAGAATGTGCAAGTGGTACTACAAATAAGGATGAGAGACAATGACCTGATTTAATGTAAAGAAAAAAAACCTGTAAAGGGCGAAAGTAATGATGCGCCCTCTTATTTGCCATGCCCTATGTCCGTATCTTTCTTCCTTTCATTCTCTTTTTATCACTATATCTCTCTCTCTCCTGCTATAAAATGCCTAAAACAGTGGACATAATTGAAATTAATGTATAACAAAAAACAAGCAATAGTAAATGGAAGTAATGAGTAAACATGAAATATAAATATATATGTACATATTCTGGTGACTTAACAAATTTGTATCGCCCCTCCAGTTGACAAATGGCCCAACGAAGCGCAATCACGGAGAATACATTAATGTTAGATAGTAATAGGGATGTCATTAGGGTTAAGAGGTTTAGCAATGTTGAATGTGTTTTGAAATGTGCTGCAGTTTTGTTTTCAGTGATGTTGTTTTTCATGGCCTGGTACTATACTCTCTTATCTCTGGTTAATGACATGCACAAAGGGGGGAGCGGGGCTAATATGATACGAGAAGGTTCCAACCTAATATGGACTGGAGTAAAGACAATGTGGGGAGAAACATATCAAAACCAATAAAATACGTTTTTAAAAAAAAAAAAAAAAAAAAAAATAACAGTGGTATTAACGGCACAAATGTAACACAACCTTCAGAACACGCCGCTGCAGGTCCAACAATTATCTCCTTGTCACATCCTGGCATAAATATGACTAATGATTATGAATCGAATGAGTATGATGGCGACTATTATTGGCTGAGCAATCTAGCCAACACAAGTACGCATGCGCAGACAGCCATAGAACCTACCTCATATTACGCTGCTGCTATTAATGAGTATACACATCCCATATTCAACAGCAATGACACTGCCTGGACTGGAATGTTCCCAATACATTACCAAAAAGTGAGAAGCTACAAGGAGGGAGGGAGAAGGAGAAGGAAAAGGGGGGCAGGAGGGAAAGATACGACATTTATCATGACCTTGGGTTAGATAAATATAAGACCCCCGCCACCCTGATCAATCTAACAAATGGTATTCAGACATGAGTGCCACGGCAAAGCAAGCAACAAATGAAAGCTGCTATGTCTGTTCACTCATACCACATGCATCAGGGACACCGAAAATGTTGGTACCCCAGGAAGTGCCCTTGTCGGAGGCCCAATGTTTAATTCATTTAGTTCTATGTAGGATAAAAAGCACCTTCCAGGCACACACCGTCAGCTTAGAAAGACTGGAGAGTGAGAGAACATGCACGAGCCGGCGTCAAGGAGTAATTTGCCTCAGAGAGCCATTTCTTGTCATAAAAGGGACAAGGTATTTTTTTATATAAAAGTTGTTTATTAGTTTGATTAACAAACTTTTACAACATAATCTCATATGTTATATTCTTATCATACAGTACTTATTACTTTAACATATGGTCACATAAAAAAAAATTAAATATCTCATAAATTCCTTTCATACAGTACTTATTACTTTAACATATGGTCACATAAAAAAAACATTAACTATCTCATAAATTCCTTTCTATATTACATTCACTACTATAACTCTTTTTAAACAGTTTACAATTAAAACACAAATTATTAATATAGATATTTTCAAGTAAGGAGGATAAGAATAACTGTTCTCACACATTGTAAATAATTCTTGAATTAGTGACCAAATTATTCATTATTAAGAGAATGAGCAGACTTACATTTTTCTATCTTGAGTCTGCTTTTAAATTTGACAAGGTATGCAGAAAACAAATGGCACGATGAAACTATTGAATTCAAAGTGGAAGCACTCTGGGGGATATCTGAGGACGTTTTCCAATGGATAAAGGGAGTGTGCACCCCCATCTGGTCACAGCACGTCACTTAGCTAACTTGGATGACAGCACTGGAAAAGCCTATAAAAACACAAAAAGAAATACCTCACGAACTGTGCTTCTGTGGGGAAGGAAAAGTGAACATGGAGGAAGCAAGGAGGTGCAACAAGACATTAATAATACCTGACATGAAGAAAGGCACTGCAGCCCTCATGGGCATGTACTGGATTTGTGGCAAACAAGCCTACCTGCATCTACCTGCATCCTGGAAAGGTACTTGCGCCTTGTCCACTCTTCATACAGCCCTGATGGTAATACCAGAAAGCCATATCCAAGGAGTGGCAGGAAAATCGGCTGGCAGATCGGCAGCAGGAGATTCGGCTGGCAAATCGGCAGCAGGGCAATCGGCTGATCCATCGACAGCGCCCCAACAAGTCAACACAGAACTTCCAGTTTATGAACTGTTGTCAGAATACGAGTTGAAAACAAAGTTGTCACGAAGCAAAAGATCATCCAACTATATTTCGTCTAAATCATCAAATCTGCTTGCTGAGATCCCACAAAAGTACAAGCTTTTCTAATCTGCACAGACATTCTTTGCATCACTCCTAACTCCAGGGCTCCAAGCACGAGCGAATGCCAAAGGGTTACAAATAGTGCGCTGGGAGATAATCCAACTGGCCAACGACACTGAAGAAGGATTCAACATTTTAAAAATTGAGCTCCGCGCCTTGCGCCTAATGACAATGCAAAACCGATATGTTCTAGATCTCCTCACGGCGATGGACGGTGGTGTTTGCCGACAAATGGGGGGGGCCTGTTGCATATTTGTGCCATCCGAAGATGCAGATAACGGGACACTCTCACATGTGATAACAGCAGTCCACAATCTAGGAGAGAAGATGAGAACAGAGGGCGGAGCCGAAGAAAGCACATGGTTTGACAACTTGTTCAGCTGGATACCATCATGGGTAAATGTGATGATGAAAATACTTGTCCCTATCATTGTCTTTGTGTTACTATTCTTCTGTGTGTGCCAATTAGAACTCCAGTGTTGTGCAAAAAGCATGCCTACCTCAACTATGATGATGGTGACAATGGGCCGACCGACAACGGTAGCAACCATGATAGATGCCCAAATACAAATAGGGGAACATAACACTCCAAAATACAGGATGACGGCCATCTACAGGAAATATGGGGACAGGGTTGATAATTTATACCACACCACAATCAAGGAACCAACAGACTTGCAATGGTATAACGAGGTATGGGTAGACCTGGACGGGGATGGTGGGATATACTTAACATGCACTCCAGATGAATATGCAAGAAGAGGAAATAGCTTGAGAAGTGTATGCAGAGCATGGATGCCAATAAAGGGTACCCCAGCCTGGGAAGAAGCAGTTGCTGAAGCTGAGTACTACCGAAGGGAGAATGAAAAGACAAAGTGTCATAATTTGTTACTTTAGATGTAACGTAAGGGGGGAATGTGTGTGAGCGAGGGGCCATCAGGCCCCTCATGTCCTTTACTTCTCAGTACAAAACTCGGACCAAGTGCCTCCAGTGATGGGTTCGCAGGACACAGGGCATCCATTTTTGTACCCCCTTTTGACTCCATCTTGGTAACTAGGCCTCACTGCGATAGTACAAAAATGCTTCTCTTCCCTTTCTCGCAACGGGGAGACACACAGGGCACATGGCCCCCACCATCGTTCCCACTCTGACTGGAAAACTCTGCGGCTCCATTCTCACACTGATGCCAGAGGTGCTTGCAACAAATAATATATGTAACACATCACTCATCCTCTGAGATCACTGTCCTGCATGTGAACCAGCATGAGCTAAGCACATAGCTCGTTCATCTCCACAAATGTGTCCTTGCCCCCGCCAGTGGAAACTTACTGCTATTGTGACCCTGTGTCCCTGCAGGATATTCCTTTCATGTGCCAGACCACTGACCACGCCATGATGCCCACCGAACAGATCCCCAACTAGCATTAGACCCCTTCTGCAGTATATCATTGGCTACCACTAACAAATGCCACATACCAGAGATTCCTGTGAACACAGACCCACACTTCAACCAGTGTATTATGGTGGTCAAGACCCTTGACCTAAGACCTGTATAAACCAATGTTATTGATAGTATAGTATAGATATACATGTGACTTTTATAGAGATATGATAAACTACTGAAAGACTTTGAACAATTGTTATTTAGTGCATGCATTTTTGAGAATATATTATGTTAGCTTAGATAGTGACCACCCTGCTTCACAGCGACCTGACCTTCACCCATTCGGAGCACAGATGTCTGACGTCCATCCTCCAGCCAACCAAGCAACCAACTCGGAGGAAGAGATGCCACCTACACCTAAGGCACCGCACAAATTGACCAATCCGGGACCAACATAGTATCCTATGTTAGTTGCGTCACTTCACTTACAAAAATGTATTGTAACATTAATTTGGTCAGAGCACTCTCAGAGATCTTTTGAATGCCATTCATTAGATAAACCTTGCCTTGAACTCTCACAACCTGCTCTCTTTGCCTTATTCCCCGTCCGGGGTGTGTCTGTTTCATTCTTTTGCACGTGTAAGACGGGGAGGACACAAACAATTATTAGTCAGAGGCAAAAGTCTTAGTTTGCTTATCAATAGCGTTATGCCTGTACAGAACATAGTTGGGTTCTGTACAACATTCTTACCATAGCAACGTTCCCATTCTCCCTTTCCAAGTACACACTATATAAATCCTGACAACACTTAAACCCACATACCCATTACTGAGAAGGTGCACGCATTTTAAACATCCCTCAAAATCCACCCCCTTTATTTTCAAGATCCCAAATGTCTTTACAGGCCAATGTGCAAAGCACATTGAGTTTAAGTATGCCATGTTCCCCTCTGTTGACGTGTTAATGGTCTATCATGACATGCCTGGTCCCTCCACCTGTCCTCACTAACCCCTTCTTTGTTTCCATGATTCATGGCACTAAGAAGATGTACGGCTCTTCATTACCTGGTTCATGTACGGGTTTTCTGATCGAAATGCTCAAATAGTAATACATGTGCATGAAGTTATAATTGTCGTTTTTCAGGAGAGTGCGTTCAAATGTTATTATTCTTGTTTTACTTCCTTTTACAACAGTGGCAGGTGTGAAGGAGGCCGTGAGCGCGTTTCTTGGTCGCCATTGTTGATGGTGTATAGAGAAATGCATTGCAATATTCATTAGGAGGCGATGGAAAGCCTGTGACTCTAAGCGGGAAGATGCCCACCCACACGCAACGTTGCGTATAGTCTCTCAGCTCATTCATGTCAACCTGAATGGAAGAGGTGTTTGGAACCACTGCGTTTGTTCGACCAGACAAGGAATGTGCAGCATTGGCAAAAATCGGAGGTGAATCTGAGTGTTTCCTTGCTTGCAGTTAATTCAGCGCATTCGATGTCAGCAACAAACAAACGAGCTCCTAAACGTGGACATACTTTCCAAAACAAATATGCCTCGGCAGGTGCAAAAAAGCACTGGGGAATACTTGTCCTAAGTCCAAATCCATATTCTTTCGATGCATTTTTGCTCTAGGGCAAAGGACTAGGACAAACATTGCCCTAGTTAAAAATAATTGATTGAAATACTACGTTATTTGCACTAAGGCAATGTTTGCCCTGTTGCTAATTGATGAAACGTTTCTACAATGCCACCATTTATGGTTTATAATGTGTAAGGTTGTGACTTTGCAGTTTTACAGATACGCTACAATTGCTTGCAGGCTTTTCTAATGCCCGCTGCTGCACGTCATGTAATCCTTCGGTGCTGTGAGTGCATGATCTTCTTAACGTGTGGCAGTCATCTGATTCACCATCATCATGTCGAGATGACACATACCTTCTTAGCTGACTACCATCACTTGTACTCAGGATCCGAGGTTGTTTACACCGAAAAGAAAGAGCTGTTGTTTGTGTATGGCTGCGTCTTACACCACATGACACATACATAAATGTCTTCTTTTCACGGGAGGAAGAGTTGCATCAAATTCAATTCGAAAAGAATGTTTAAGCGGGCACAGTGAAAAAGTTGTAAATATTTTTTCCAATCGAAGAGTTCATTTTAATGTACGTTTTGGCTGCAAGTGTGAATAGTATGTATCTATAGAAAATATGTATGCTTTCCCTTGAGCATTCTGCCATCCCTTACCAGTTTGGGCCGCTTCCTTCAGCTTCCTTCGTTATGATGTCTAACATTGTTGGGAACAGACGCTGCACTTAACAGAGGGCATTCTTGTGCCACTGCACTGCAACGTATATAAAAAAAAAGTTTTGGAAAAGTCATTAGATTTGGTTTTTATAAATGTTGGCAGGAAAGATATATCTGTGCAGCCCCCAAAGGACAAAAAAGGCTAATCTTCTCGAGTTGCAAAGCCAGACGCACTGGATTTGCCAATTCGTTATTATTCTACATTTGCCAGTGAAAACAATGTCCCTTGCAGCCACTTCTTAGTGTATATGATATTGTTGAGCTCCTGTTTGCTCTGTAGCTTTTTGTGTTTTAATTTCTCCCACGAGCAGCCATCATGCATGCTCCACTAATCAGCCAGACCTCATTTGCATATACAGAAATCCCGTTTGTTTGGATTAGACACTGCTGTTTACCATAAATCATGTTCACCTGATGGATTAAAAAGAGTGGAGTGAGAAAGATGAGTGGATTGATGGCCTTGTGACTATACAGATGGTCACCCTGGAGGCCACCAAGGGGTGCACAGGTGATGACAGCCTGATTTGCGCTGCTGCAGGAGCTGGCGACATAAAGAGGCGATATGGCAGAGTTAGCCAACAGTGAAACAGGTTCTGGAGTGAGTGGGGGGTGCTCAGCGACGCAGTGCTGGCCTCTACATGGGCCCCGGAGTGAGCAGCTGAGACGGCTCGGCTGCCAGACAGGAGCATAAAAGAGCCAATTGTTGTATACTCATGCTTTGTATTATTACGGTCTGTTTTACATCCACGCACACTTTGCATCTGCGTGTCTGTGTGGCTTGTGAGAATTTTTGGGTTTGAAGGAGCGGAGCTAGGGGAAGAAAGGAGAGCGTTAGGAACAGGGCGAGTGGTTGGCTGGATGCAAGTGGGACAGATGCAGGCGAGCACCGGGTTTCAAGGAATAAAGTTACCGGTGACTTGTAAAGAGGTGACTGACTCATTTACTACATTTTTGCGACAAGATCACCCGGCGCTGGTACCCACGCAGAGGAAGCGAGAGCAGGAGCTCCAGAGGGATGCAACCGTCGTTCCTCTGTGCAGGCTTCAAAACGATTGAGATAGTTTAAAGTGGCTGGAAGGAGAGTAGCATTTTACGAAGTTGAACGGTGAGAGCGGGAGGGACACTGTCATGTCACAACAGGTTACCCAATCATTTGGAGACAAGTTAGAGGAAAGGACATAAAAGGCAGCAAAACATGTGATTTTGCAAGCAAAATAAGGAAGTCAGGCAACAAGCTCACTCGTCACAGTAGAAAAATGAAAAATATTTTTTTCTTTTTTTCCCCTCTTACCGAAAAACAAACGTGCCTATGAAATAAACGAGTTAGCAGCGAAGTACAGAGCTGGACAGGAGTGACAGGATTACAGGACAAACATGAAAACAGAGGTTTTTTTTGATAATAAGAGATAGCCAAGCCCCACAGCCACAACATAATGCAAGGGATAAGCATACAGCCACCAGCAAATGTTTTGCCTGGTCCAGGGCAACCAGTAGTTACTTGGACGGAATGGAGAGAGTTCTGGATAAATTACGCTAAAACTGTGGAACAAGAGGGACTGACACCTCAAAAGAAAAAAACTGTTACTGTTACATGCTCTAGGATTAAAGGAACAAAGGAAGTATAGAGAACTTCCTGAATTGCCTGTTGATGAAGCAGGAGACTGTGATGAACATGAGAAGGCGTTAAAACAATTCTGTAAGTATTATACACCAGAAATAAATATAGCCATCAACAAGTACCATTTTTATACAAGGGCACAAAAGAAACATGAAAGTATTGAAGAATATGTGTCAGCTTTGAAGACATTATCTAGAGTATGACGATTTGGGAAAGGTATTACCCTTGAAGAATTAATAAAAGACCAGATTATAATCCTTGCCAGAGATCCATTAATCCAGGATAGATTATGGATGGTAGGGAATCCATCATTACACGAGACATTAGCAACAGCAAAAAGAGTTGAGCACAGTCATTTGTGTTCAAAAGAAATGAAAGCTCAGAAGTTGGAAGCATCCCAAAATGCTATACAGAGCAGCATCAGGTAGCCAGTAGAAAATGAAGAACAAGGAGCATCAAATGTAGTACATACTAAGGAAAAAACAGATGAAGGCATGAACAAGTTCAACAGAACTAAGAATTGGAGTTCGGGACATGAACATAAAGAAGCCAAAGTAAATTTCAGGAAGCCATGAGCAAAAGGAGACTCAAAGATGTACTCACCACAAACAAGAGATAGAGATAGCTGTTTCAACTGTATTAGGTTGGGGCACTACTCAAACTCCAGAAATGGTCCAGCGATTGGAAAGGAGTGCGGGAACTGTGGAATGAAAGGACATTTTGCAGCTGTGTGTGGACGTAAGAAAAGAATATCTGTAGTGAAGGAAGACGAGGAGTCAGATGAGGAAAGCGTGATTGTAATTCGTGAAGCTCCAGGGGTGGAGCTTAAGTGTCCACATTGTGAAATTGTCCTAGATAATTGGAAAGTGAAGGTCATGGTTGCTCACCGTACACAATCATTACCAAAGGAACTTGGCAAAAACTGATGAGCGAAGGTCTAATGAGTACTTTCAAAACACCAGACATAAAGAATGCAGGAGGATATGAAGGATCTAAAATTCAGATAAAAGGTTGGTTCAACAGCATTGTGCAGTTCAAGGGTCGCCAGTCTGGGATAAAAGTGTATGTGGCAGAGAAGGGAGTGAACATAATTGGATGGAGAGACCAAGCGGCACTGAGAATCAGGTTGGACCCGTGAGAAGAGGCACATATCTTACTGGTATAAATCAACAATGAACAGATAAAAGGAGGAGACAAGGTGATGGAAGATGTATTCTGAATGAAGTTGGGACGGCTTAAGAATTTTATGCACAAAATAAAGCTGAGGAAAGATGCAATACCAGTGGCTCACAAGAAAGCCAGAACCATACCAATTGTCCTGATTGACAAAGTAGAACAAGAGTTACAAAGACTTGAAAATGAAGACATTATAGAGAAGATTGAGTCATCACAATGGGTAAGTCCTATCGTCATAGCTTTGAAAAAAAAATGGTAAATTGAGGTTATGTGTGGATCTAAGAGATGTTAATAAGAATATCATCATGGACATATACCAATTGGCTATAATCTCAGAAATGCTGAACTGCATTGAACTGATACTTTTTCCACATTGGATCTAACGAAGGCCTATCATCAGATTGCACTGACAGAGGATTGCAGAGACATTCCGAATTTTATCACGCCTTTTGGATTATATCGCTATAAGCGGATGCCATTTGAATTGGTATCTGCAGCAGCTGTTTTTCAAAGAACTATGGCACACAGATTGAAGGGTTTGAAAGGAACATTAGTATATCAAGATGATATCATTGTTTTTGGAAAAGGTGTTGAAGAACATGATCGCAGATTGAATGATGTACTAGATAGATTGATTGCTAAAGGTCTGACTGTTGAGAAGGAAAAGTGTACATTTAAGGGTGGGGAAGTGGAGTATTTGGGACATGTGGTGAATGGTGAGGGATGCAATCCCAAAGTAGAGGCTATGAATGCTATCAGAGAGTGTCCTGACCCAAGCAACAAAGATGAGTTGAGGTTATTTTTGGGTTTATGCGAATATTATAATAGATTTGTACAAAATGTTGCTAGTATAACTTGACCATTAAGGAGATTGACGAAGAAAGATGTGAAATTTACATGGGATGAACAATGCAGGGTTTCAGCACATTTCATAAAGAAAAGTATCAGTGAGACTGCAAAGTTAGGAGGTTTTGTTTTTGGCAGACAAACTAAGCTCACAGTGGATGCCAGTGGGAGTGGGTTAGGGGTGGTATTATACCAAATATCAGAAGTGGGACAAGATAAAATCATACGTCGTGCATCTCATGTGATCACAGATGCAGAGAGTAGATTCTCAGTCATAGAAAGGGAACTACTGGCCTGTGTATGGGCGATTGGCTATTTTAGAAAATATCTATGGGGAAGTACGTTTTTGGTGTAGACTGATCATAAACCGTTAGTAGAGGTTTTGTCATTGAAGGGAATGTGCAAGGCATCTCCGAGGTTGGCCAGACTAAGTCTCAAGTTACAGGAGTACAATTTCTTTGTGAGATATGTTACAGGAAAAAGGAACGTAGTAGCAGATTTTTTTTATCAAGGTTACCTTTGGTAGATTGTAGTAAGGGGAATAATGAAGAAATTGCTGTAGTAGCTACTGTATTTGAAGTGACCCCTAGAGAAGTATGGTTAGAAGAACAGAAAAGATCAGGTTTTGGCTAAGGTTGTGCAATATACTCGGTCAGGATGGCCGGAAAGGAAAAGGTTAGATGAATAATGTTTGAAGTTCTGGGAAGTGAGAGATGAGTACTTGACAGATGGTGATTTATTTTTAAGGAATGACAAACTAATTCCTCCTCAAAGTCTGCAGACGGAATTAATTGAGAAATTGTATCAAGGGCATCCTGGCATTTCCGGTAACAAGATTAATGTTAGGACCAAATATTGGTGGCCAGGAGTAGATTTGGCAGTCGAGAGATTTGTGAGAGATTGTTGGCCATGCCAGAACAGTGACAAAGTTGCAAGAGTTTTAGGAGTGTGCCCATCAAGATACCCAATGTGGAGAGTCTGTGGGAGAAGTTAGGCATTGATATAGTAGGAACATATGGGGATTTCATGCAAGGAAAGCAATTTGTAATTTTATTAGTGGATTACTATTCTAAGTGGATGGAGGTGAAACTGGTGGATAAAATTGATACTGCTGGGATAATAACATTTGTACTACACATTTTTAGAAGAGAAGGCTTTCCCAAATGCATTATAAGTGATAACGGAGTACAGTTTAAAAGCAAAGAAATGATGGATTTTGTGAAGCATTTAGGGATTGAATGGACATTTTTCGTCGTTGTACCATCCCCAGACAAATGGGATGGTCGAGAGGTGCAATAGAGATGTTGGAGAAACTATTGAATTAGCTTTGCGCAACAACATATCTATAGAAGATGCTCTGATAGATAGAGCTTGGAGTAGTAGAGTTTCTATTAGGAGAGAGTTAGGCAAGTGTCCTTTTGAGTTAATGAGAGGCAGAATTCCTGAGTTAATTATAGAGGAAGGAGGACATTTTATGAGAAGAAGGATGGAAATTTCAGGAAAACAAGTTAAAAGTTGTTCCAGGCGATTTGGTGAGACTCATGAAGGGGTGTATGGCAAGAAAGGGAGAATCCAAATATTCTGACCCGGTAAAAGTTAGAGAGGTGTTCATACGTGCAGGCAGGATTCAGAACGTTACTGTTTAGAATATGGATAGAGTAAGTAAATGGAGATGGTCAGGTGGTAGGACAGAAGACAATGTAGCAGAAAGGAAAGGAAGGAGAGCTATTGAATTGTTTGATGAAGTTGCACAATTGGATTCAGGGGAGGCGAGTGTGAGTGATCTTGCCAATGATGTTGAAGAGCAAACGGGTGGACATTTCAGACAGGAGGAGAGTGAAGTTGATGAGAGTGGTGAGAGTGTACATGGATCTCCACATGTTTCTTTCTTGCAAGGAAGAAGAATTAAGAGACTTCCAGTGTGGTCTAAGGACTATGTAATGAATGTATCTACTTTTTAGGGGATTGTGCTATGTTTAGGTAATAAAAATATTTTGTTTTGTTGTTATTTATTAAATAGTTTTTGTTTATACTATAACATTATTTCACTGGTTGTTAGTTTTCTATTTTAAATTGGGGATGGTGTTGTATACTCTTGTGGGATGTTTTTATCCACGCATCCAAGCCCTACCTCAAAACTGTGCAGTACTGACATGGAAAACATCATGATGGCCAGAGCTTCCCAGAAAATGCACAGGGAAATGCATGAAGAATAGGCTGCCACTCATTTTTGCCGATGTTATGGGCACAGAAGGACACTGCCTAAAACCACCATTGGACTACCCACACAGTAGTCTGAAACCATTGGGAATGGCAATGCTGATTGCCAAAAGCAAACCCATGACTGTTGGGAATTCATTTTTTTTTCTTAAATCCCAAAAAGGGGTGCAGTACCAGTACTCACCACTATCAGAAAGCCGGCGTTTTAAAACAACACCAGATTTTACTTTTTTGTAGAAAACTGAATAAATGAACCCAAAGCAAGCCAAAGAAAGACTTACTGAGATGTGGATCCAATGTAAAGTTATATTCTGAAGTGACTTGAAGGTTTATAACAAGACTGGCTGAGCTGTGGATTTCAGCAGTTTAAGTAAATTTGGACTGAAAGACTCTAAAAATCTAAATGTTTAAATTGACTGAGTGACCTACTTTTGAGTGTCACATAGGTTTCAATTGTTTAAATGTCATAGTTTTAAACTTAGAATCAGCATTCTAGCTGCATATGTAAAAATGTTCAGTTTTATTTGAATGCAGAAAACTGGGGAACAGAAATGACATGTAGCTAAAAACTGGCTTAAAGAGATTCCAATTTTGCCTGGCAACTACCCCCCATCAGGAGTGAAACTTGAGTCACAGCTGTGTTCCCAGGCCTATCTGCCTTTTGCTGGCCACACTAAGGATATGCCATCTCTCTGATAATTGAATTAAGGGGAGCCCCCACAGAATACAGGAGCTCTGAACAAAGCCCTGTCCTGACTCAGGCAAATGTTTTATTGGCGGGAGTCGTAAATGGAGCTTCCTCCTGGAAGGACAGGGGAGGGGCACTGCCTGTGAGAGCAAGCTGGCTTGGCAGAACTGGAAAAACCAGAAATTCAACCTTGTGCTGGGGGGAAACCACACCCCTTTGGGGCCAGAACATAACTCTAAAAAGATGAATAACTCATAGTTTAGGGGGGTTTTAGCGGAAAAGAGGATATTACTCAAAATGTGTGCATGTGAAAAATCTGACACTTCATCAACTAATGTCCATACTCCTTGCGCACATGTGTGTAAATTTGGGGTAATGTCCGGTATTGCAAACCAGTTAAAAAGTGCAAAATATTGCCATTTCTGAATGCAAGCTCTCAGGAAGAGCAGATTTGGACAGGGTATACCTCCTGTGATATGTGATGGGTGCGTGTAATTTTAAAACAATATGTACCTCTGCAAATATGTATTTGGTTCAAATCTAGATTTGTGTGCAAGTTGACAGGAGGAGTGGACTTTCTGCAGGCTGTAAAATGACATCACTCTGACACAATTTAGCTCCCCCAATCAGGGGAGAAATGAAAGCTTGGCCAATGATAAGTGGAGAGGGGTGGAGCCTAGTGATGCTGCACACACACCCATTTTCAAAACACATAAAAGCAGACAGACAGGACAGATAGGGACCTTCAAATCCATTTGCTGCGGGACGCTCTGCTGGAAAATCCATACTTTACCTCCATCAATCTCTAGAGAAAGCTGTGCAGAAAGATCCAGACTTCAAATCTATCAATATCCAGAACCAGAAACCCAGACCAGACCAGCAGAGCAGAGCTGACCCAGATCACTGTGAAGAGACCCAGACCAGACCGGAGTCCAGTCCAAAACCTGACCAGATCCGTGGCGAGGCATATTTTAAAAAATATATTGTGAGTACCTAGCAGACTGTGCAGAACCCATCTCTTAGTTAAAATAATATAATTCAATCCTATTTTAATCTAAGTAGAACTGTCTCCTAACTGTCTCCTGTCATTTGTAAAGCTGTCACTTGTCATTTTCTAGTTGCAAGCTGCACTTGTCTTTTTGAACTTTAAAATTTCAAATCTGAAAAACGACCTTTATTTAATCGCTCATATCTCCGTGACCGTTTGTGCTAGAGACTTGCAGTAACTTTCATCTGGAAGCTGAGATCCTAGTCCTTGTATTTCCTCTGTAATCGCGCCCGGCGCACCTGCGAATTTTGCAGCGATTTGCAAATTTCTCAACGTGTGAAAACAGCAGTTTTCTTGCTTTCATTTGCCAAAAATTCGTTTAACCTACCAATTACTCCTAGATCCTTGCTAAAGTGAGCCTGGACTAATATTAACTTGATTTCACTCACCCTGAACCTCCTAGAGGGAATTAAAAGCATTTTAGTATATTTTTCACTTCATTGCCAGCACATATAAAAGCATTTTGGGCCTGTGTTAAAACTCCGATCTGTAACCTAAGCTTGCTGGGGTGAACTGAATTACATTTGATTGCATTTCTGAGAACTGTGTGCTTTCCTTCCATTTCCTTGCATTGCATAAAGGGGGAGGGGATTGCCAGAGAAAAGTGATTACATTGTTTTGTTGAAATCATATTGAGTATTTTCTGTATTGCATTTTTCATTCAACATTACATCCATCTGAACTTATATAAAGCATTCTCTACCACCTTCTTCTTCTGTTCCTATTCACAAGTGTGCTAGTGCCAGATTCTCTGTTGTTAATCTTTATCATATCAGATTAAGTGTGATCTCCAATTATTAATTTATTATAAAGTGTGATATATATATCTATTGTTTAAATTATCAAATAATCCTTTTAAACTTGCAAAACAGAACTACTTCTTGGCTCAGTCGGGTCAGGGGGATTCTGAGAGAGGGGTGTTATATAGGGGTAGTCATCCAGAACGCATGAACTGGACATAAAGATATATCAATAAGGGTTTTCATTCAGTATTATAGACTAGGCGTTGACTTAGCTGTAGTGTTGAATTGAATCCTCTTACAAATTGGGGGCTCGTGCCGGACGTTTGGATTAGATCTATCATTTGTGCAGATTAATACAGCGTGCCAGCTGACTAGATACACATATCCGGTCGGATCACCACGCTGTGTTACGCTGTAAAGCACTCCTCAAAGGAACGCTCTAAGAAAAAGGTATGTTTTGCAAAAATAAAATACTAATTTCTGTAAGTCAGGACAGAGACCAATCTCTAGAATGACGACCTTAGTAGACATGAAAATAGCCAGAGAGCACTTCTTACATAAGTTATTTGTGAGAGGTGAGTGGACTCACCAGGACCGCATGGTCTGGTTGCAGGCCATCACGCAACAGGTCACGGAAACAGGGTCAGATATATATAGAGATCAGGGTCCCCTACATGTGGCCCTGAGTGAACTATACATGGCCCCGAAGGCCAAGGATGAGCACCACAAGATTGCCAGGGTAGCAGCATATTTATATTTACATATGGGAGCCATGCAGGACAAATGCGCTGAAGGCCAAGATCTGGCGAGTAGGCAACTGCTGGCATTACAGAAGGTCCAATCTGACCTCGTCTCTTCTGAGCAGAGGCTGCAGAGGAGCCAGGAGTCAGAAGATGATAGTAGGCAGTACATCATTAAAATAAAAGAGGATATGGACATCCTGCAACAGGAAAAGGCAGAACAGGATACCAGATTTCTGGCCTTGCAGAAGGAATACCAAGAAGGTTTGGACTCCCTACTGCAAAACCAGAAAAAGCTGGAGCAACAACTGGACTTCAACAGGGTATGTGCTGAGCAGGTAGTCACCCTGCAAGGCCACCTAGATAGAGTGAATGCAGAGAGCAACAAACTAATTCTGAAAGACCTGGATACCCAGGCAGAGTTTGATCAGGAGCGCCAAAAAGCTGGTGCCTTTCAACGGCAGAGGGACGACCTGGCAGCACAGATGCAGGCTCTCAGTCAGGAAAGAGACACTTTAGGCCAGGAAGTCTGCCACTTAAAAAAGGAAATTGAAGAAAATCACCTGGCCCTCCAGGGGCTGGGTGACCTCCAAAAAGAAAACCAGAACTTGGTAGAGCACACCAGAAGGGTGAAAGAGGCTCTGGCAAGAAAGGAGCAGGCCAGTAGGGATGGGACTCAGGAGGTAAACCTCCTGCAGCAAAGACTGGCCCAGTTCTCCAGGACCAACCAGGAAGCACAGAGGGAAAATGAGGCCCTCTGTCAACACAATGATAGGCTCCAACAACAGGTAGCGATGCAGGAGAGACTGATAGAGTCTAGTAAGGCCTTAACTGAGGAACTGAAGGCACAAATGCAGGCTCTTGCATTGCAACAGGGAGCAGGGGCGGATGGAGACCAGGTTCGCTGGGAAAGGGAAACTCCTGAGCATAACCTCAGGAGCCCTAGTACCAGAGGCCTTTATCTCTCTCAGTCCCTGGACTCTGCCACCCCCATGTCCCCTGGCGCACATGAGCACAGGGCCACAGGGATGGCAGATTACTATCCAGCCAGAAGCATGCGGCTCATAGGCCAGTACCACCCAGGAATGGAGGGGCGGGCATCCGGGTATGGGCACCCAAGCACAGTGCAATTTGATGGGGAACCCCAGGTGAGTAGGCCCATTAAGGGCATCCTGAAAACCTCTGCCCAGTTAGGTCAGTGGGGGGGGTACCCATCAAATCCTGGCAGCAAGGAGGGATCTGAAGACTCCTCTGAGCGGTACAGGACACAGGAGACCAGGTCCCCACATTCTGCCAGCCATTCCCAGGCTCGCAGAATCCGGGAAAACCTGGAAGATCTGACGGGAACCTCGGGGAGCAGTGCCTCTGAGTCAGAAGATGAATGGACCAGGGTTACCCGAACCAAAAGGGCCAGTAAGGCAAAAAGGGCCTTGCTTAAGGACCCCTTAAAGCAGATTAAGGCGATCAGGAGCGTCATCACGCCTTACCATAAGAACGCTAAGTATTCTGTTTGGGAGCACTTAGAGTTGTTTGAGCAAATGATGGAGACTTTCCATTTGAAGGACAGCCAAAGCTGTATTCAATATGTAAAGTGGACCTTCTCCCCGGAATACTCCAGTTTCGTTGCAGGGCTGGAGGACCAAAATAATTTAAGATGGTCCACCTATAAGGCGGCCATCTTGAAACATTTTTCTGTTCACAGAAATCCTCAAGAGGCTCGCAAGGCAGCCTACAATTTGCAATGTGGGGAGGATCAGGCCCCACAAGAATTTGTGCAAGAACTGAAACGTGCTTTTGCGCAGACCACCAGAAGGTTGCGCACAGACAGTAGAGAATTCATTAATACATTTTTTCATGCCTTGCCCAAATACATAATGACCCAGCTCGTGAGGGATTTTCACGAGAAAAGATCTTTAGACTGGGTCATTGAACAGGCTACCCGGATCTATGAGGTGCAGAAACCAGTAGATAGCAAAAATAATGCCCAGAAAAACCCCAAAGCCAACAGCACCCCTGCTGCTGCCAAGGTGGCAGAGGTAAAGGTCACCCCCGTTTTAGATTTGGAGATGGGGGGCCTAAAAACCTACCTGCACCTAATAATGCTAGGCCCAGAAGGTCCTCGGGCCAGTCACAGACAGGGAGCCAGGGAGGCAGCCCCACAAATGGGGTCCCTCGCTCTCCTGATTATGTAAGTCCCCGTTACAAGGGAAATGGACCCATCCTGGGTTATGTGTGGACTCCTCCAGCCCAAGGGGGGGGATCCAGCCAAGTACCTAACCCAGGGAACTTCTCTCCTAACTTCACACAGGAGGGCAGAAATTCTCCAAATCCTGGGCAGAACTTTTTCCCCAGGTATCCACCCAACTTTCAGCCCCAAAACCATCCATCCTTCTTTCCCCAATTCCCTGAGCCCAGACCACTGAATCCGGGAGAGGGGAGGCCAAGGGTGGAGGGGTACCCAAATCTTCCCAACCCGGGGTATTACCAGAGGAGGGACAGCTACCCTTCCCGGGATCAGCCCAGGGGAGAAAACAGGGCCCCGTATCAGCCTGAGCGGGTTTCCCAGTTAGAGCGCCAGGTTCAAAACATGGCGCGGGATCTGGGTCACATACTGAGGGCTCAGCAGAACCCTCAGATCGGCATGCCGGTGCAGAACGCACCCAACTCTGGACCTGGTGCTCCAGAACAATGACGGGGGCAGCACCCCGATAACTCACCGGTTCCCAGGGAGGAGGCACAAGGGGAAGGGGGGTGTAAAGCCTTGGAGGAAGCTTCCTTCCTCACTTGTAAACAGCCCCTGGAAACCCAGGAACCGGAAACAAAATCTCTTGCCCCTGAAAGTCTGCCTCCTAAGGAGCAGAGGGGGGGTAGGAGAAACAAAAGACCCAAACAGACTCAGTTTGAGGAGGAGGTACAGATCTTCCAATTTGAGGGAGAGGGATCCTCAGAGGATCCTGGGAAAAGGGTCTTCTCCTTCAGAGAGGGGGGAACTCCTCCCAAAGAAAAATGGGTCCCTAGGGATGCAAATCCAGACTGGGGAGATGTGGAGACTGAGCTACCGCCGCCCACCATCTCATCCCAGAACCAACAGCAAGAAAATCCCCTGGTTCAAACCCATCCTGGTGACTGCCTCCAAAAAGGGGGGAGCGGCCCGGAACCGGAGCCAGGGGAACCCACAATGGCTCTGATCTCCAGTTGCCAACTTTTTCTTTCAGATTCCCAAGACTCTCCACAGAATTCTGCCCAAATCTCTTCTCTCGCCATGTCCAAAACCAGAAAATTAGCCCACCAGTTGTCCAAAAATGTGCATTATCTGTGCCCCCTTGAGGAGAAGGAGGGAAGATATTATGCCCCGGTACAAGTACAGGGGCAGGGTACAATCTCAGCGCTGGTGGACACTGGATCTCAAGCTACCCTTCTGTCCAGAAGGGCCTTTGACGAACTGAATGCAGGAAGGGGGGAGAATTACCAAATTCCTCTCACCTCTCTTCCTGGCCAACTGCAGAACTTTGACGGGAAGGAAATTCCCGTTGAGGGGACTGCAGACTTGGACATTAAGATCGGGCGACACAAGGTGAAACACCCGGTCATAGTAGTGACTCCAGAGGGCACCCCTTGTTTACTGGGGAATGACCTCCTGAGGAGGTTGTCACCCTTAATAGATTGCGTAAACAAGGTCCTCTGGACCCAGACTAGCCGACCAATAAAACTAAAACAGAGTGTCAACCATGTTAGTTTAAACGGCACCTGCCACATGGTTGAACAAAAACCTGACCAAGTAGAATTTCACTTCCAGAATAGCCAAATTCCAGACGTGACAGTAATAGCACTAGGACAACAGACTGGTGATGGGGGTCCTCTCTATTTCTGAAAATCAACCTTCCTTCCAGTCTAAAGTGGTACTCCACACTGGAAGGAAACACTCTGAGATTCTATACTAATCCACAATCAGAAACTCCCACTCCTATAGTCCAGAAAGATGTGAAATCAGCTCAGAGCCTGGCTGATATTCAGCAAATTGGAGAGCAGTTGTTCATCCCTGTTCAGTTAAATGATGGGAAGGTCTCTGTTCTCGCTCGAGTGTGTGTGAACAACGGTAAGAGCTTAATCAGCGAAGCCATGTTCCGCCAACTCCCAAAAGATCCAGCCATTCCCACATTCAAACTGATAGACAAATGGGAAATGGACCTGGAAGCACCTAATTCCAAACAGCTCCTGCCAAGCAGGTGTATGCTCAAAATTTCCATTGGCAACAAGAGCATAGTCCATAATTGTTGGGTCGTGCGAGACGTCACTGCCGCCTTTTACTTAGGCAGTGACATTCTCAATCGCTTTGCCATTAGTTTGGACCTAATAAACTTCAAAGCTTGGTCCCGATTAGCGGATAATCCCATGGGCTTTGATGATCCAGAAAAAGCATTTAGGTCAGCTCAATTGCTACCTTATGCAGTTGAAATTCAGATCAAAGAGGAAGCCACCATCCCAGAAAGGACCCGACAATTCTCCCTGGAAGTGAAAGTTAAAAGAGGACAACATTTGAAAAACCCTGGTGCTTATATACATCTAAATGCTTCTCTCCAACAGCAAGGGTTGGGGGTAAACCCAACTCCATTAGTCAACATAGAACATGACACCATTCCAATAGAGGTGGATAACAGCGACTTAAAGAGTATTACTCTAGCCGCAGGCACCATTATTGGAATGGCGGTTGATGACCGACATTTCTCCATTGATCTTGGAAATGAACTGTTAGGGCCAATCCCCAAGGACTGCTTTGACAGTGACAGTGATGACAATACAACACCAGACATGATTTTTACCCGGCATGGGGGGAACTTCCGGGTGTACACTTCTTGCCCTTATGGTAAGGAAGATGTGACTTGTGACTTCAGGAGGGATGAGGTGATTTTCCAGGTCCATGAGGGCTGCCTTTCCCACCTGAAGCCTCCAGTCCAAATCAGCACTCTGACCAGGGACTTCTCCACCCAGCTGGAGGAGGCCGCGGAGATAGCCAAACCAGAAGTCTTTCCAGGCTTCAGGCAGATGGTGGAAGAGAGAGTCAACCTAGCTGATGCCTGTGTGACTCCGGAACAAAAGCAAAAGTTGAAACAAGTTTTCTTGGATTTCCAAGATCTCTTTGCGGTAGACTCATATGACTGTGGTCGCACTGACATCCACACAACAACAATCCCCACGGACCCTGGCATGACTCCTGTGTTTGTGAAGCAATATCGCTTGCCTCTCGCATCAATGGAGTCCCTTACTGAAATAATTAAGAACCTTGAGTCCCGGGGAATAATCCGTCCAGTCCACAGCACCTTCAATAATCCGGTGCTGGGAATATTGAAGCCAAACGGCCAGTGGAGACTCTGCGCCGACCTCAGGGAGCTCAACAAACGGGTCCATACTTCCCGATGGCCTCTGCCCTACATTGACCAAGGACTGGCCCAGATCCAGGGGTCACGGGTATTCACTGCAATAGACCTGACCAATGGATACTGGACCGTGCCGGTCAGTAGGGAGGACCAATACAAGCTGGCTTTTACCTTTGGGGGCCAGCAGTACACATGGACCCGGACTCCCTTCGGATACCTCAACTCCGGCAATGAATTCAACATTTTTCTACACAAGGCCATGCCCGACTTGGGTGCGAGGGGTAACCTGGCTTATGTAGATGATGTCCTCATCAAAAGCTCAACTGTGGAGGAACACATAGCGGAGATCCGTTATGTTCTGACCCAGTTGAGGGACGCCGGAGCAAAACTTTCCTTTCAGAAAGCACAGTGGTGTAGAACCCGTGTTAATTTCTTGGGGCATGAGATTACTCCTCAGGGCCTCTGTCCCAAGGAAAAGAAAGTGGAAGCACTTCAGAAACTGAAAGACCCCACAACTCTGCGGGAACTAAGGATCCTCCTTGGACTGACTAATTACAGCAGAAAGTTCATTGAGGGCTACGCAGAGATCACCAGACCCCTGATTCATCTCCTGAAGGGGGGGGTCAAGTGGGAATGGGGTCCAGAACAAGCCGAGGCAGTAAGACAACTCAAGAGAAGCCTCTCACAAGCGCCTTGCCTAGCTTACCCTGTCAGAAACAAGGAGTTCTTCCTGGAGACGGGGTTCTCTAATACGTGCTTGACGGCAGTATTATACCAAAAGCATGACAAGGTCAATAAAGTAATCTCCTATGCGAGCAAAACTTTATCCTCTGTGGAGGAAAAATTCAACGATTGTGAGAAGGCACTCCTGGCGACGGTGTGGGCATTGAAGAATTACCGCCCGTTTATCCAGGGGGAACACATCATAGTGGAGACTCCACACCAGCCTCTGCAATATCTCCAAAGTGACAGAATCCGGGCCGGAAATGTGAGTAATTCCCGAATTACTTCCTGGATTCTGTCAATGCAAGGCTTTCCTGTGGAGGTCAGATATGGCCAAAACAGGAAGAGTCCCCTCGCGCAAGGTCTGGCTGACTTGCATGATTGTGCCAGAGAAAACTGTCTCGAGGACGAAAGTCTAAAAATAAAGGACAACACGGAGGCATACCTTAATTCCCCACACAAAGTCTTTGAAGAGGACAAGTGTGAGGGAATGCCCACTGTCTATGTGGATGGATGCTCTTACCATGTTGACAACGACGGGGAGAAAGAACTGGTGGCTGGCGTAGGGAATGCATGGGTGAATGAGTCCCCAGAACCCTCCGCTGGATACAAAATTGGTCCCCGAAGTAGTCAGGTGGCAGAATTGATGGCTGTGCATCAGGCCATCCTCACTGCTGTCCAGCATCAACTCCACGAACTGGTCATAATCACAGATTCGGATTATGTACGGAACGGGTTCGTGGAGCACCTGGTTAATTGGAAAACCAGAGGCATGTTATGTGCTAACAACAAACCCTGGACACATGGGAAGTTGATCCAAAACATTGATGATCTGGTCACCTCGAATGAGATGACCATCTATTGGAAAAAGATCAAGGGTCATTCCAAAGTAGAGGGACCAGACAAAACTGGAAATGACTTAGCTGATCAGCTGGCCAAAACCGGGGCAATCCAAGGGGAACTAATAGAAATAGAGTCCCTATTGGGGGAAATCCAGGTCACTGCTATCACTAGGTCCCAGACAAATGCTCACAACGACCTTTCAATTGCACAATGGAGTAAGGAGACCCCTGATGCTGATTTGATTACCGCTCAGAAGGGGGATCCAGTTATTGGTAAGTTTTACCAACACCTTGAGGACCCTGAGAACTTTCCCCTGACGGATACCGATTACATTGGGAAAGAGGACCTAAGAGTGTTGATGAAATGTCCAAAAATGTTCCGGATCCAAGACGGTTTGCTGGTAAGGAAATCCAAAGCTGGCCACGATCAGTGGGTGGTTCCTACCTCATTCCGAAGCTTGATGTTAAGTCACGCCCATGATGCGGCCACCGCCGGTCATAGGGGGTTTCACACAACATTGGAAATCTTAAGAGAGGTTGCATACTGGCCACACATGGGGCAGGACCTCGACCAATACTTGAAGGGGTGTCTTGTGTGTGCACAATTTCAGCCATCATCCCTCACGTACCGTGCGCCTCTCCAAAAGAGGGGGATGACACTGCCATGGTCAGATTTACAAATCGACTTTGTAGGCCCCGTGATTCGCTCTGCTAGGGGGAATAAGTACATGTTGACTGTGACATGCTTGTTTACCAAGTGGGTGGAATGTCTCCTAGCCCCAAATTGCAAGGCAGAAACTGCACCTTCCCTGATGATTAACCATATCTTTTCCCGTTTTGGTCTACCTCAAAGGATTGAGTCAGACAGAGGTAGCCACTTCACCAGTGAAGTAATGACAAAGATGTGGGAGATACTGGGGGTCAAAAGGAAGTTGCATATTTCTTACAGGCCAGCTTCTTCTGGGGCAGTAGAGAGATATAACCGAACCATTGTGAGCATATTAAAGAAGTTTGTGGCAGATTCTGGGCCAAGTTAGGATATCCGATTACCTCTGGTCCTAATGGCCATCAGATCTACCCCTTCATCTGCAACCAAAATGTCACCATTTGAGTTGATGACTGGACGCAAGATGGTGCTTCCTCAGCATTTGCTCTACAGGACCCAAGAGCAGACACTGATAAATGCCTCCACTACTTATGAGTATGTGGAGAATTTAAGGAAACACCTCCAACATGCTTTTGCTTACGCTGAACGGAATCTAGAAAGATCGGCTGATAGCATGAAGACCCACTATGACCTGAAGACTTCCAGGAAGGAATATCAGGTGGGGGACCGGGTCTATCTATACAACTTCCAAAGAAACCAGGCAAAACAGCGGAAATTCTTGCCTACATGGAAGGGACCCTTTGAGATCATCGACAAGATCTCCCCTGTGGCCTACAAAATCCACATCCCCAAAGGTCCTTTGGCAGCGAGGGAAGACAAGTGGGTCCACATAAACCAGTTGAAATGTTGCCATCCCAGGCACACTCTGCAATAACTGGAGAAATCCTCTGGAATCCTAGCGTGTACTGTCTCAGACTAATTCAGTTCCAACCATAAAACATACCACATCTAGTCTCTAAAATATTGTGATTTGCATGAAACTGTCTCTTAGTTATACTGTTTTTTTTTTCAAAATAAGAATGTAATGTTTCGTTATGATGAAATGCATATGCTGCCCCACTATCTCAACAGTGGTGGAAAAATGTCTATGAATAGGTATTGCGGCTCTTCCTTTGTGGTCCTAGGAGAAAGAAAACCTGGAGACGGGACAAGGAGGACGATCCGGAGACCGGGAGCAGAGACGCAACGGGCCCGGGGTACCGCCCAATCTTCCCATCAGGACCGGCGAGGAGAAGCGATCGATCCGACCGGATCTAGAAAAAGATGCTGAACTGTGCCATCTATTGGAAGAAGATGAGGAAACATCCCAGGTCTTGCGAGTCCCATTAGTGAAATAGAATGGCCATCGCAAGAGGGGGGCTTGTGGGATGTTTTTATCCACGCATCCAAGCCCTACCTCAAAACTATGCAGTACTGACATGGAAAACATCATGATGGCCAGAGCTTCCCAGAAAATGCACAGGGAAATGCATGAAGAATAGGCTGCCACTCATTTTTGCCGATGTTATGGGCACAGAAGGACACTGCCTAAAACCACCATTGGACTACCCACACAGTAATCTGAAACCATTGGGAATGGCAATGCTGATTGCCAAAAGCAAACCCATGACTGTTGGGAATTCATTTTTTTTTTCTTAAATCCCAAAAAGGGGTGCAGTACCAGTACTCACCACTATCACAAAGCCGGCGTTTTAAAACAACACCAGATTTTACTTTTTTGTAGAAAACTGAATAAATGAACCCAAAGCAAGCCAAAGAAAGACTTACTGAGATGTGGATCCAATGTAAAGTTATATTCTGAAGTGACTTGAAGGTTTATAACAAGACTGGCTGAGCTGTGGATTTCAGCAGTTAAAGTAAATTTGGACTGAAATACACTAAAAATCTAAATGTTTAAATTGACTGAGTGACCTACTTTTGAGTGTCACATAGGTTTCAATTGTTTAAATGTCATAGTTTTAAACTTAGAATCAGCATTCTAGCTGCATATGTAAAAATGTTCAGTTTTATTTGAATGCAGAAAACTGGGGAACAGAAATGACATGTAGCTAAAAACTGTCTTAAAGAGATTCCAATTTTGCCTGGCAACTACCCCCCATCAGGAGTGAAACTTGAGTCACAGCTGTGTTCCCAGGCCTATCTGCCTTTTGCTGGCCACACTAAGGATATGCCATCTCTCTGATAATTGAATTAAGGGGAGCCCCCACAGAATACAGGAGCTCTGAACAAAGCCCTGTCCTGACTCAGGCAAATGTTTTATTGGCGGGAGTCGTAAATGGAGCTTCCTCCTGGAAGGACAGGGGAGGGGCACTGCCTGTGAGAGCAAGCTGGCTTGGCAGAACTGGAAAATCCAGAAATTCAACCTTGTGCTGGGGGGAAACCACACCCCTTTGGGGCCAGAACATAACTCTAAAAAGATGAATAACTCATAGTACGGACTTGTGAAAATTATTTAAATGACACCATAATTCTTGTGATTTTTCTGCCCACATTTTAAGACGTGTTAGGACCCGGTGGTATGTTCAGGGGGGTTTTAGCGGAAAAGAGGATATTACTCAAAATGTGTGCATGTGAAAAATCTGACACTTCATCAACTAATGTCCATACTCCTTGCGCACATGTGTGTAAATTTGGGGTAATGTCCGGTATTGCAAACCAGTTAAAAAGTGCAAAATATTGCCATTTCTGAATGCAAGTTCTCAGGAAGAGCAGATTTGGACAGGGTATACCTCCTGTGATATGTGATGGGTGCGTGTAATTTTAAAACAATATGTACCTCTGCAAATATGTATTTGGTTCAAATCTAGATTTGTGTGCAAGTTGACAGGAGGAGTGGACTTTCTGCAGGCTGTAAAATGACATCACTCTGACACAACTTAGCTCCCCCAATCAGGGGAGAAATGAAAGCTTGGCCAATGATAAGTGGAGAGGTGTAGAGCCTAGTGATGCTGCACACACACCCATTTTCAAAACACATAAAAGCAGACAGACAGGACAGATAGGGGCCTTCAAATCCATTTGCTGCGGGACGCTCTGCTGGAAAATCCATACTTTACCTCCATCAATCTCTAGAGAAAGCTGTGCAGAAAGATCCAGACTTCAAATCTATCAATATCCAGAACCAGAAACCCAGACCAGACCAGCAGAGCAGAGCTGACCCAGATCACTGTGAAGAGACCCAGACCAGACCGGAGTCCAGTCCAAAACCTGACCAGATCCGTGGCGAGGCATATTTTAAAAAATATATTGTGAGTACCTAGCAGACTGTGCAGAACCCATCTCTTAGTTAAAATAATATAATTCAATCCTATTTTAATCTAGGTAGAACTGTCTCCTAACTGTCACCTGTCATTTGTAAAGCTGTCACTTGTCATTTTCTAGTTGCAAGCTGCACTTGTCTTTTTGAACTTTAAAATTTCAAATCTGAAAAACGACCTTTATTTAATCGCTCATATCTCCATGACCGTTTGTGCTAGAGACTTGCAGTAACTTTCATCTGGAAGCTGAGATCCTAGGCTGTCCTAGGACCCCAAAATGATAGTGATAATCCTTGTAGTTCCTCTGTAATCGCGCCCGGCGCACCCGCGAATTTTGCCGCGATTTGCAAATTTCTCAACGTGTGAAAACAGCAGTTTTCTTGCTTTCATTTGACAAAAATGTGTTTAACCTACCAATTACTCCTAGATCCTTGCTAAAGTGAGCCTGGACTAATATTAACTTGATTTCTCTCACCCTGAACCTCCTAGAGGGAATTAAAAGCATTTTAGTATATTTTTCACTTCATTGCCAGCACATATAAAAGCATTTTGGGCCTGTGTTAAAACTCCGATCTGTAACCTAAGCTTGCCGGGGTGAACTGAATTACATTTGATTGCATTTCTGAGAACTGTGTGCTTTCCTTCCATTTCCTTGCATTGCATAAAGGGGGAGGGGATTGCCAGAGAAAAGTGATTACATTGTTTTGTTGAAATCATATTGAGTATTTTCTGTATTGCATTTTTCATTCAACATTACATCCATCTGAACTTATATAAAGCATTCTCTACCACCTTCTTCTTCTGTTCCTATTCACAAGTGTGCTAGTGCCAGATTCTCCGTTGTTAATCTTTATCATATCAGATTAAGTGTGATCTCCAATTATTAATTTATTATAAAGTGTGATATATATATCTATTGTTTAAATTATCAAATAAACCTTTTAAACTTGCAAAACAGAACTACTTCTTGGCTCAGTGGGGTCAGGGGGATTCTGAGAGAGGGGTGTTATATAGGGGTAGTCATCCAGAATGCATGAACTGGACATAAAGATATATCAATAAGGGTTTTCATTCAGTATTATAGACTAGGCGTTGACTTAGCTGTAGTGTTGAATTGAATCCTCTTACACTCTTGCTATGTATTTTTACGGTCTGTTTTACATCCGCGCTCACTTTGCATCCGGGTGTCTGTGTGGTGTGTGAGAATGTTTGGGTTTGAAGAAGCGGAGCTCGGGGAAGGAGGAGAGTGTTAAGAACAGGGCGAGTGGTTGGCTGGATGCAAGTGGGACGGATGCAGGCGAGCAGCGGGTTTCAAGGAATAAAGATACCGGTGACTTTTAAAGAGGAGGCTGACTCACTTACTACACCAATGTTTGGCCGGGGCTGATTGAGGCGGCAAGTTACTCTCTCAGAGCGCTCCTCTAAGGTTAGAGCGGTGGTATGGAGGTGGGAGGTCGAGACGGGTCCTCGCTCTCATTGGGAGACTGGATTTCTCTGCCAGCACTTGCGCTGAAAATGAAGACATACCATGCCTCATAGAATCCTAAGGTGGTATCTTTTGATGATGATTTTGGGAAACTGGTGAAGAGATTCTTGGCAGGGTACTTTACAGGCTGTTCTTGTTTCCCTGGCATGGGACTAAAGAGGGAAACAGCTGGTACCCACCTGTCTCAGGGAGTGCAGAATTTGCGGTTGCCCTTCAGCAGTGGTTCTTCCTGAGCCCAGGGAGAGTAGCTGGGGAGGCATATGGTGCAGCTTCTTGAAATGTGGGCCAGCTTGTTCATCCAGTGTTGCAAATCCAGCAATGATAGAGGGGGTTGTTACAATACTTTATACCACTGACCTTCCCTGTTACGAGAAGAATTGCATTTCTGGGGTCCAGTGGGGCTTCGTCTGCTCCTGCATCCTTCTTAATTGACTGGAACATCTCTCTTCAGAGGTTTCACTTTGCTAACTCTGACCAGGCTGCAAAAGCGCAGGAGTTGTACGACTTGATCAAGACAGAGGGGGCAGAGGACATGGTGTTCACTAAGTGGGATATTGCTGATTTTCTGGAGGAAATACGGGGGATCCACACCGATATAGGAGGCAGGTTAGACAAGTTGGACAAGTGAGTTGATAAAATTGACAATAGACTTTTAAGTCTGGAGACTAACCAGTCCTCACTTGATACAACAGAGCTTCACATTGACATGAGGTTGTCAGAACTGGACAGGAGAGAAGCTGAAATGACTCTCAAGATGGATAACTTTGAAAATCAAGAGAGGGGATATAAAACCATGTTTCTTTGGATTATAGGGAAAGGAAGGAGAGACTGAAAGAGACGTTAAGAGATCCATTTATGATGTGATTAACCTCCTCTTTGGCAACAATGCGATCATGGAACCCCTAATAGATAAGGCTCACTGAGATGGTGGAGGGGACGGTGACCCCAGATCTGTCCCGGCCTGCTTCCGTTATTTCAAAGAGAAGAGGAACATCTTGGCTAAGGTGAGGAAAGAGGGCTTGTCCTGCTTGGTTCTTCCAAAATTACAATCTTCCAGAACCTTTCAGTGTCCACACTGGAGAGAAGGAGAATGTGTGCCCCCGTCACTCAAGGGCTTATGAATTAGGTGGGCTATTATCGTTGGGAGTTCTCTTTTCCATTTCATTTGAGCATGAGAGCATATGTATCACAGAGGATCACATTCAGAGGGTTAAAAGTGAGCTCATGGGGCTCTGGAAGAGATAGCCATGAAACGAGAGGATACACATACTGATGGGTTACAAAGGGTGAAAGGGGGCAGAAGACGTTGAGGGCCAGGTTTGTGGAAGTCTAAGATACTTAACCCCCCTAATGGGGTTCCTTGATAGTTGGGTGGAGGACATGATACACCTTTTCAGTACCCATCTGATCTGCTGCTGAGGCCTCATGTATTTGATTTGTTCTAACTGTTTTTCTATTCCTCACGTTCATCTCAGAGGGGGGGTTGCAGATTTGTGGACTTAGTATGTTGGAGGGGAGCGAGAAAAGTCATGCCGAATTCGGGCAAGGGTTGGAGATGGCGGCAAAAGAGGGGAGCTCTTATTTGAGAGGGGCATTTTGAAATTTCACAGTGGTCTGAGAATACCTGGTGGTCCGGTCCTAGATCAGGGATGTTAACTGGGTGGGGCGGGATGTCATGGGGGGTATGTTGAAGATTGAGATTTGGATGGGGGAGGGGGGTTTGGGGCCACTGGTATAGGAAAGTTATTCCACAAGAGTTTTATAATCGGAGAACTTTTTTTAAGGTTTCAGTTGTGTACATTACTTATTGGCTCTATTGCAATGAGAGATGGGATTAAGGAGGAGGGCGGACCACCTGATGGTTTGTGCATTGAATATGAAGGCATAGAACTCACTTACAAAATTATCATTGGTCTCCAGTGAATGTCAGAGGGTGGACATGGATATTCTTTTCCCTCAGGAGACAATGGGCCTCATTCCGAGTACGGCGCTAACCAATGGCGCTATTAACGCCTTGGTTGACGCCGTACCCGTACCGGCAGTGCCTTGGTGGATGGGGGAATTACCGCCCCATTCCAAGGTCGGCGGGGCGGTAATTCCCCATTCACCAAGGCTCTTCCCCATTCCCAAATGAGCCCCCATAGGGCTCAATGGGAATGGGGAAGATGCAAATAACGGTGACCGTTCATTACGGTCACCGTTATTGGCTTGGAGGCCCCTTTGCGCCCTCGACTTTAACACCTGCTCAAAGCAGGCGTTAAGGGCGAGGGCGCAAAGGGAACTCGGAGTATGGCGGTAAGGGATTACCGCCACCGGTCTCGTTACCGGTGGCCGCTATCCCTTACCGCCATACTCGGAATGAGGCCCAATGTTTTCATAGGTGGGGGAAAGGAGTGTGCCATGTTGTCTTCTCAGACAGGTACATTGGGCATCAAGTAACTCCAAGAAGGGTGGGGTGGGCATCCTTTTCCATAAGAGATTGAGGATGGAAGAGGTGATGACGTGGAAAAGCAACAATGGTAGGCCACTTCTGGTCTCAAAACTCGTAAAGGAGTACAGCTCACATTTGCAAGGATATATGCCCATAAACAAGGGCAATTGAGATTTTTGAGGTGGTGAGAGAATCCAAGGGGCATCTGATAGTGGGGGAGACCTTAACATGTGGGCTGACTCAATACTAGATAGACGGGTTCTGGAGAGATTGGTAGCGGGGTACCTATGATGGGATGTGAAGGCTTGCAGACCTGTCTGGATTCTCACAACCTGCACAATATTTGCTGGCTATTTCATCCCCAGGACAGAGGTTTCACTAGAGAGTTGTGGGGCAGTGCGCTGGGATGTTAGATTCTCCTGATTAGCTGGTCGCATCACATCATGGTGTTAATGGATTTATTGTGGCTATGGTTGAGTGATCACCACTCATTTTGGAGATGTAATGAATCGCTCTGGAAGGACACAGGTTTAAAAGAGTAATTTCAGGTAGCCATTAAGGACTATTTTCTTTTGTATGGTATGGGTGAGGTGGATTTGTGTACTGTCTGGGACACCACTAAAGCGACATGGAGGGGCCTGTTGATTAGAGAAGGTGCCCGGGAGAGAAGAGAGAGAACGTTACTGGAAAATAGGTTGCGCACAGGGATTGGTGTCCTCGAAAGGGACATACAGGAATCGGAAATAAGAGTGGGGGAATGGATGGAGGAGGATAGGTGTAAAAGCGAGAAGCTGGGATCGTTGAACAAGGGTAAGATTGTTCAAAAGCTTCTGTTTTTGTGACAAAATTATTATGAAAAGGGGGATAAGACGGATGCGCTTTTGGCAGCCTGTATTTGCAGACAGCGTGCTGAGAGATGGATAACAGCAGTGCAGGGAGCTGATGGCTGAGTTGAAATTGTGGATAGATTTTCTTCTTCTATGAGGGATTGAATAAGGGAGAGAAGCGAGTGGACTCTGGAAGTCTGGAGGCCTACCTGAATGGTGCCTCTCTCCCTGTATTGATACCTGATGATGTGGCAAGTATGCATGCTCCTAAAATGGCATAGGAGATTGTAAATGCTATTCGCTGTTTACAGTTGAGAAAGGCCCTTGGTGAAGACAGTTACAAGTCATGATTCAATAAATCCTTTTCTGGTGTACTGGTACCTCACAAGGTTATTTAAGCACTATGACCCGAGCGGCGGGGGCATTACCGACTTAGTTAAGGCCCTGGGGCCCTTAGTTATAGGCCCGAGCAAAGGTAAGTGGGGTGGGGAGGGCAGGGAGGAGGGAGGGAGGGAGTGAGGGAGGGAGGGAGGGAAGAAAAAAAAAAGAAAAAGCTTACCCTGAGTCCCGGCGGGGGCGAAGGCAGCCTCTCAGCCATGGGGAGGCTCGGAGTGGGGATGGCCCCGCTTCGAGCCTCCTCATTGGCTGAAGGGCTGCCACGTCCCTTGCCGAGGACAAGGCGACTGGAATCCCGGCTGAGAATCGAAGTATTCTCGTCCGGGTAAGGACCCGGCGAGAGCCAATAAGAATGCTTGTTGCATTCTGTTTGACTCTCGCCGGGTACTAATTAACAATATATTGTTGTCGGTGTGAGCCCCTGTTTATTTTGTTAGAGCCCTCATCTCAGTGATACCCAAGGAAGGTAAAAGATCCCCTTTATGTGGTTCTTATAGAGCCATCTCATTTCTTAATGTATTCTTTGACTCAAGATTTGATACACACATGCCTTGGCTGGTCCACTCGGATCAGGTGAGATTTATAAGGGGACAACAGGGGGTGGATACGATGTGGAAAACCTTGTATCTGAATGATTGGGCTTGGGGCAAGGGGGCAATCCTACATTGCTGTACATCAATGGCGAGAAAGCCTTCAACAGATATGGCTGGGCCTTTCTTAAGGCAATATTGCATAGGTTTGGATTGGGGAATTGGGTGCTGAATGGGGTTATGGCTTTGTGTGGGAGTCCGAAAGCCTACTATCGGCGAATGAGTGGTTTTCCCGCTGGTTTGACTTGATCTGGAGCACAAGACAAGGTTGTCCCCTTTTGCCACTTCTTTTTGCACTTTCGTTTGGAACCCTTGGCCCAACAGTTAAGGAAAGATCTGCGAGTGGAAGGTATTAAAGGGGGCGAGGTTGAATATAATTTGGGTGTATATGCGTATGACATTTTGTTACATCTTCGGAACCCATTGGCAGCAGTTGACTTGATTTCACAGTATGGGGAATTAGCAGGGTTTGAAATTTTTAAGGGCAATACTATTTTGTTTCCTTTTGCACAGGAGGGGGATAGGGATGCACAGGGGGTGAACCATTTGGGAATGGAGGTGAGAGAGGACCAATTGTGCTATCTGGTGGTCCTTACTATGAGTGATATACAGGGGTTATATGAGAATAACTACCCTCCATTGTTGCACAGATGATATAATGACATGGTGAAATGGGATAGACTTACCATACCTCCTTCCCAGACTTTATTTCGTCCAGATGCTACCCACTGGGGTGCCCGACTCTATGTTTAGAAACGCAGAGGGGTGTCTTTTAAAGTTTTTATGGCAAAGCAAAAAAGCGCGGGTGGCCTATGATATTTTGATATTAACGAAAGAGAGAGGTGGTGTGGGTTTTCCTCACCTGTACTTCTATTACACTGCGTCTCAGTTTAGGGTTGTGGTACCACATCTGAGGGAGCAGGTCGAGCATCAGTGGGTTGAGTTGGATAGTTATCAGCAGCAGTGGGGGAATGGTTGTGGGCACCAGGACCAGATTCTGTGATGGATAAGGGAGAATCCTATACTGGGAGTCATTTGGAGTATCTGGCGTAAGGGACCCAAGATGCAAGTTGTTACAACTTAGCTCCTCCCTTTTTAACCATTTGTGGGCCCTGGGGGGTGAGGAACTATATCCCAAATCTGGAGAGGTTTCAGAGTTGGCTCGAAGCCGGCTTCATGAGGGTTGGATAGTAATGGAAGAATGGGCAGTTTATGCTCATATTGGAACTGAAAGAGGCTCTCAGAATTGGGAACTTGTCTGTGGTTTCACATATGAAACTGAAGGGCGTAATTAAGGCCAAAGTGTGGAAGGCGCAGGTGCAGCAGGATCTCACTCCGACAAAGAAAGTTCTTGACTCTCTGGAGAAGGGTTTGATCTCCCTGCTGTTTGGTGCTCTTGTTGAGACAGGTAAGGGGAGCACTGATAAACTTCGAGGTGGGTTGTAAAGAGATCTGTGTTTGGTATTAGATGGGGCATTATGGCACAAACTGTGTTGCCGGGAATTTAAGGTGTCGATTGCCTACTAGTAGAAGCTCTACGCCATTAAACTACTGCATCAGTGGCAGTATGACCCAGTACATCTGTTTTGAAATGTTTGCTGGGGTGAGTCCACTTTGTTGGCACAATTGTGGTATGAGGGCAGCTTTTTGGCAAATGTGGTAGGGGTGTCATAGAGTGCAGTTTTTTTGGGATGAAATGCTTTGATGGATTAAGGAGATGGATGGTGTTTCTCGGGAAATAATGCTGTTACTTGTGCTGCTCGGCCTGGAGGAAATTGAGGAGGAATATTGGTGTTTACTACACCGGGCACACTACTTACTGTTGGTGGCTAGGGCATGCTTGGCCATGCACCGGAAGAAGATATTGTTACCTGGAAAAATGGAGTGGGTCAACCTGGCTAAAAATATTTATGTAGTGGAAAGGATTACGGTAGCCATCCATGGACATAATGTGGAAATGGAGACAGAATGGAGGGAATTCTATACCTGGTTTATGCCCCCTTGAGGTCCTTTGCTGTTAAGAATGGGGTGATGGTTTTGTTCAATGGAGTACCCTGGAAGTGGTGAGATTGGGCCCCTCCCTATTAAGGGTGAGACTCATTGTATAGTAATGGGCTGTGCCTCTTGGGGTATGTTGGTTGCCTTGCCAACTGATATTGTTCTGTATCGCACATGATGTTTTCGGATGTTAATTTGGGTCAGGAGTTTTTTGTCACTTATTCCAAAAGGGTGGTGTGTGGGTGAAACAAGGGATAATATGGGATTTTTTTATTTTTTTTACTGTATTCCATTTTTCAACTAGGCTGTGTTTGCTTCGTCCCTCTTGTGTTGTGAAAAAGGAGAATAACAATTTCAATTTATAGAAAAAAGATGGTCCCTTTAACATTTTAAGATTTTTCAGAAATATTTCAATATATAGCAATTCATTCTACTTCAGCAATCTATGCTGAGTATAGATGAAAACATGATGCATTGATCTAAGAAATATGATACAGCGTGTTAGGTTAATGTGATTAAGGCATTACATTCTGTTTAGTTCATTTGGTGTTGTAATATGGGCTATCATTATCCGTGAGTTTTCAGGGTGCAATTGAACGCAGCTCGTGGTACATGGTTTTTAACTATGTTATCAATTTTTGAATAAATATTCATTTTTTACATTCATTTGTAATACTGCAACTCCTGCTTTCACACTTTCTCTGAGTTTTCAATGTTATCCACACTCTCCCAACTCCTTCCCCCCTTTTTGTATTGCGTTATCTGTGCCCACAGGCAGTGGTTTTCCTGAGGTTTCCTCCCCTCAGGCCTCTGGGTCTGTGCTCGTGTTTAGTATACAGACATTACCCCCTACAATCCCAGTATCTTTGTAAATGATGTTCTTCCTGGAAATAATTATAGAATAGGTGTCCAACTGTCATAGGAGAGCCCCAACAGTTCTGTTGCCCTGGAAACTGTTTTTTAAACTAGAACAAAAATCATATTTGGGGGTATTTTGTGTATTGCTCTATTCTTATTTATAGCAGCTGTATTACATATCATTCACAGTGTGACATTTTCGGAGAAACAGAATGATAATGGACTTAATGTAAGTTACAGAAGAAATCCTATGAACAACAAAAATAAATCCTAATGATATGACCCCCAAGCCTAGAATGTAACATTGACAAGTACCTATCAGCTATCAGCTAGTTCAGAATCTGTCAGATTCCACAAAGGAGACGTTTTCAAGTAGAGCCAGGAAGCAGGTGTACATTACATTATAGCTATCTGTCTCTGTGCAAAGGTTGGTGAGATTGAGGTTGAATCCTTACACAGTACGGAAGGCGCCAGTACTGTGTTATGTGTTATATTTCGTTATGAAACATACACATAGCCCAAGATCAGAGGGTTTCTCTGCATTAATACATTGATTTTCCATTGATGACTGCCAGACAAACCATCCCCTTGTTTGCAATAGAAGTACACTGGTTGTACTGTTTCTCATATCACAAGGCTGCGCTGTAATTAATCCCTCCAAACCCAGTACTGAGTAGATGGCTTCTCTATAAATGGCGCAGAAGAGCTATGAATAGAATGGTAATTAAAGATCATAATGCTGTTATGCATTAAATCCCTTCACTTTCATGTGCTTATTATTTACCATTTCTCCCCTTAGAAGACAAGAGCTCATGATATAGTGCTTAATCACGAGCACAACAGGGTGAAACGTTCTAAGCTACAAACTACAAGGCAGACTTACAAGGCCACCCACCCATGCCTTGAATGTCAGGTCAGCACAAGCACATAGCACACCATGTTGTACTTGGCAAGAGTGCAAATATAACTCACCAAAAGCCAGTGTGAAAACAAATGTTATGGCCTGCTCACAGACTGGGCTGCAATGAATTATTCAATCTAACTGTGGCAACTGCTTTTCTTCCATCCCCATATGGAACAAGAGCTCACAGAAAATGCCTTCCCAAAGATTGCAAGGATAGTTGCTCTATCTCTCAGCAAACCCTTTTCTCCATTACTCCTAATGTAGCATATGAGGTAAGTGTGTGTAGTGTTTGCCAAGGATCAACAGGCTATCTTGAGAGGAGTACCTCTGTTTCCAAGTTCTGATGGCTTCCCTGTGCTCTCCATTAACAAACGAGTTTTGACTATATGATTTGCCCACAATTTCAAGTTGCTACTTGATACAGTCATGAACAGCCTAAACTCAGAGACAACATCTTATTGTAAAGTGTACAGTTGGGTTGTCAGACAGATGAGTCTGTGCCTTTCTTCTATAGTTAGTTAGAAGCTAAGTGTGGTCCATTGAGAGGAGCAGCTATGCTGTGAATACCCCAGCCCACCACTCTATGCTAGCTAAAGTTCTGATCACTTGTTTGGGCTCCCGTGCAAGCACTCTTGAATAAAATTAGGTAGTCCTTAATTAGATATCTACGAGAAAAACACAAGCCCTTGATAAGTATCAGTGAGTGGCAATTATAACAAGCTTGATTATCCAACTCACACTCACCCCATTTCCAGCACTCACCGGTAGGTGAAATTTACGTCATAGTGGCATACTACTTTGTAGCATATAGATAAACCCCACCAGTAGTTTAATCAGTAACAAAATAGGTAATAACTGAGGCTCTGTGTGAAGAAGGTAATCCCCCACAATGACTCTGTATACAACGTATGTTCACATATATTTCTCATGTAAAAAACAATTGATAAGGACATATGGGCACACATTACTAGAATTACCCTAACCACAAGGCAGCATACCTAACTTTTACTTAACTAATTTACTTAACTCATTGACTGCACAAACCGCTAAACAGACACCAATGATGTTACACATATTTACAGATGACATCACACAACAATTCAAAGTGGCCTTGCATGCATTCGGCAGGCAGGATGCTGTAATATGCCATACGTGCCATGATGCAACAACACCACATGTATACATAGGGTAAGTACTTAATAGGAGCCACTTTAACGTGAATACAATATTACATATATTATAGGGAGAGAGATCCATAGGAAATCAAATAAATTAATTGCTGGTAACTTTGGACTCATGTGACGGATTTTGCCGAAATGTAGCCAAAAAATGTTTGTAATGGCAACCGCAGCCTTCCCCCAACCACCCCTCACCCCCAGACTGGAACGCTTTTGGAATGATTCTTTCAAAAATAAAAAAGTTACTAAGAAAAGAATCACAGTCTCAGCCTACTTGCCATTCATTTTCCCAGGTCAATTTTTGCCAGACCCCACCAAATTGCTGGACGGATTTGGACCAGGTTCAAAACAACTTGGGCACGAAGAATTGTCTCTAAATCCGTTTGTGGTTTGGGGTCATTCCATCCAGTACTTTTTAAAATATTTAACAGTGAAGGGGGTGCCCCTTCTCCAAAATAAATAGCTATCTATGTGGGAGATTGAGAAGAATCCAGGTGTTTATAAATTAAACAGCTGCCTTTTTTTTATCTCAATTGCAAGAGATAGCTCGAGTTATAACCCATGATATTGCTGAGATTTTTCAGGAAATTGAACACAGAAAAAAGGCCTTTGCAGGTCAAGAAACATGCAAATGCCATCAGGCCATGGGGGGGGAGAGGCAAGAGGACACCAAGTGAAATTTGGAAGTTGTAGGGGAGCCAGAGACCAGGTTTGCAACATGGGGGCACACATTTGTTCCCATACCCTCTGCTATAACCTGGGGTATAGCTGAGAACAGCCGACATCTCAAAGTAAACTGTGTCACAGAAACTCTGAGTGTTGTAGGGGGAATGGGAGAGAGCAGGGGAGGTGAGGAGGCCTTGAGGGGACGCAGATGAGCGGTGCACTTCGTGAGTGCTGGAGGGGGCAAAGAAGCATTTTTTCCAATAGCGTTTCTGATATTTGCGACTATATAACTACATACTAAAATAGGCATCCAGGACTCCCAGTCTTGCAGTAATTGGGACAGACTCTACTTTGCTTCAGGGCAAGGAAGGTGCAAGCCCATTCAAGCCATGTTGCCTAATAAATGAACACAAGTTACATGACCACCTAGAGGGTTTATAGTGATTGCATCGAATGCCAAAGCAACGAATGCCTTAGCATCTATAAATAAAACTACCAAAAACCTTTTTTTAATGAGGGGGTCACCCCCAACCCCTGTTTTTGTACCCCTTAAAATCCATTATAATTCAAATAAAACCTTTACCTTTGAAAAAAATGCATTCAATGCTTTTTCTTCGATGCATTTTTTTCGATGCTTTTGGCATTCAATGCTTTGTATTCAATGCAATGACTGGATACCACTTAGAGCAACATGGCCTAAGGGGTCCAGCCCCCTCCTCACTAAGAAACTAAGCAGGGTCAGTCCCGTTTACTGCAGACCACAGTCCTGGATGCTTTGTGTTTTCTTATATCTTAGTTTTCAATATCTCATAACACACTAAGAAAACACATGGCATCTGCAGTATTTTTCTTAAACCGTCATACTGTCCGTCCTTGATAGTATTGCACTCTAAAGGTCAAACTGCCATGAGGACCAAATAAAAAGAGCAGATATCTCTGGGTAAAGAGCTGCTAATACATGGAGAATTGAAAATCAAGCTATCACTTGCAAAGCAAATTAGAATGACCTTTAGTTATATATGTGTATATATAATATTCCCCAATATGGTTTAACAAACTTCTATGCTCCTAGTGCTCTCTTAAAGCTGTGAAAGACTATTTACTTCCCTTTTGCTGTTTTTGCATTCTGATATTTGTAGTCTCCCAGTCAAGTTTGGGAAATAATACCACAATTGTACACTTTTTGCATAACATAGTGCTATAAGGATTTATGTATTTAAGTGACACTAAGATATCAGTACTTTTCAAGTTATCTTTAAAAAGCAGAATAGTGTTGAAAGCCAGACATGAGTGTGAGGAGCGGAAATGATGAAAAGGGCCAGTAAGTCATGAGCCCAGGATATGGCAAGAGAGGTTGCAATTCCAGACACTGGTGCAGTTATTTTCCCCTAACTGTGGCTGCTTTACAGGGCACAAGTAAAGGACACATGTGGGTGGAAAGCGTAACTTTTTCAGAGTGAGGACGCAACCCCTTGGGTTTTTTGAGGTTGGCAAGCTTGCTCAAGTATTTGGCTACCAGGATTGTACTCAGGTTGTCATGTTACCCATGCAGCTGCTTAGCCACAAGACCACAAGCACTTGTTTTGTATTGGTATTTGGTTTTCCAGGGAATATTTCACTACATATTGCTGTGTTTAAAAGGTGAGCACCTTTTATAATTTGGCAGTATATTTATTGGAACATTTCCTCTCTTAGGTTATTTTTCTGATGTTCATTAAAGTCCAATGCTATTTTGTCTTACACACTTTCTTCTAAGGGGAAGCTCAATTGAACTACATCTGTATATTTCACTTAACAATATATGTTCACTCCTTGTGCGTGTATGTGTGGCAGCTTTTGATTTTCACCATGGGGGCAAAAGTGCCTCAGCATATGTTATTCTTGCAGCTGGTCATTTTTTCCCCTTTTCCATGCTGCTTAAATGCGGTTTGTTGGGGTTGTGCGATGTATCACAGCAGTCACAAACAGATTGGCTCTAAAACATTGGGCTTTTAGCATGCTACTTAAACAAAGTGTGTGATCCTTTGCAATGAATGTATTCTCACTGTGATTGATGAACATCTTTGCACAATGGTTGCATAAGGGTGGATTTCAAGGTTTACCTCTCAAACCTGGGAATATGTTATTCTTGCAGCTGGTCATGAGAGATATTACCCATCTTATGCATGCAATTAAATAATGAAAGAATATGTTTGTGTTTACACAGGAAACAACAGTTATCCGTGATTGTGCTGTGAAAACAATGATGAACACAGATTTTTTAATTTTACATTTTTTTCAAATCACTAGAAAAACACCCCCATTAGTAAAAAAACAAATCCTAATAATATGTATACCCGTGGCTATGGCAAAAAAAGTTTAAAAAACATTTAACAGATACAGTGAGGTCAGACATGAACAGTCACTGGCCATGGTGATAGTGACCGGATAGTGATTTAAAAAATACAATTGTTAGTTGTCTAGTTGTCTGGTAGTTTTGTATTCTAAAATGGACAGAGGGCACGGCCAAAAGCTGAGCCCACTGGCCATGGCCAAGGCCCATGTCAGTGGTCAGGTAGTGTTCTGAAATATACAGTGGGGATGGCCGAAAGCTGTGGCAGCCATGGTAGTGGTGCGGAAAAAACCTATGGAATAGCAAAGCTCTTGAAATTCATTGAAAAACTTTAGTTAATGATCAGTTACGATAGGAAAATTATAGCAACAAAAGCCCTGAATTTCAACGCATTGGGGAACTCAGAAATGGATTTACTTGGCACGCTGCTATCGATAAGATGAGAAGGGATTCACAATGGCATAGAAAATAGAACTATGGGGGATATGATATTATAGGGGAGTTCAACACGAACGTGCCGAGTTAAGCCGGTCCTGAGTTCCCCAATGAGTTGAATTTCAACTGTTTTGTTGTGATACATTTCTTACCCTAATTGGTCATTAACTTTTTTTATTGAATATGTATATATGTATATATATAAAACTTTGTTAAAGGAACATTATGGTTAAGTTGCACTAACATAAAACTCACACCACCACCGCGCACTGCTAAGACTAACACAGAGGACATCAAAGAGGATATCTCAAATGTAAATGATGGCATTGCTGATGACATCACATATCTGGGCCACTTGTTTTTGTTCACTGACATTTCTAGGTCCGTTGTTTTTCTTAACTGACACTAACAGCCTCATCATGAGTTGGGCTTTGTGCAGGCGCTATTTCCACCAAGCTTTACCCGGGGAGCCGTGGTTCAAATATTGCTGCACCACAAGTATGCAGGCACATGGGCCCGGTGGTAACGCTAATTGCGCCCGATGGAAACAGCACAGGACAGCAGGCTACTGCCTGAAAATCCATTGCTAATAGCGCTACCGCCGAGCGCCAGCACAATTAGCGCATTCTATTAGCGCTGGTGGGAAATGCACCACCGCCAGAACGGGAAACGCTGTGGCAGACATTTTAGAAATCACAATCTATCCAAAATCAGAGCCCCTGGCAGCCATCCACACTTCCAAAATATCCCACATGTCTCAGGAAAGGGCAAGGGGCAAGGCAGTCCAAGATTGTCTGAGAAAACCTAAGTTCACAGATGCAGAACTCATTTTCCTGGTGAATGAGGTTGTGGCCCACCATGCTGAACTATACGGAGACAGGCAGAAAAAGACATCCTCCCAGCACGGCACCCAGATCTGACAGGCAGTGATCCAGAAGGCATCGCTAGTCAGCTGTGTCCCCCGGGATGGTGAAGACTGGTGCAAGTGTTGGAATGTCCCGGTCCAGGGAATCCTGTCCCACCATCAACAGCACGGCACTGCCACAGTGGGAGGAACACCACCTGTACTGGACCTGACACCCTGGGGGAAAAATATTGCACTGTTATTGAAATGGAGGGGATTTAGGGAGTAGGAGCAATTCAAGGCAGGCAATGGCACCCAGGAAGCTGAAGGTGAGTCAACCCACCCCTTGCATGTAACTACAACAGCTCAGCAATGCATCCCCCCAGTGGAACTACTCATGAGCTGGGCACTTCCACTGGGGGCACTGTGACTGGGGGCAGTGCGTGGGAGACACTTGTGTATAGGCGTGTTATAAATGCCATATCATATCATATTACCTACGGCTGCATCCATTTGCCAGTGCACCAAGGCCACCACTGTGAGCCAGAGCAGTGGGGTGCGTAGCCAAGGGACACATCCAAGCACCAAGTACCATACAGCCATGGTGGGGGTACAGCAGCGCCCCATTGGGACCTGGCAGTGACAAGTACCAGACTCCCCTCAATCATCATGCAGAATAGTCAAGTTGTAAATGGGGACCTGATGCATGCAAGCAAAGCAACGGCTAGGCCACCAATGGACCCATGCTATGCCACCACAGCCAATTGCATTCCCCAACCCTCCTCCAGCATGTGTCCCCATTGTGGCCAATCCACTAACAAATGCTAGCAGGCCAGGCATGTGCATGAGTGCAACAGCACAGTTCCACACCCCTCACTATGCGATTACTGTTATGTATGCCAAAACACGTGTGGGAATGTCTCCTACCGCCATTCCCTATGGCCCCTACAGCCACACAAGCTACACCAGAGGTGTCAGGGGAAGGGGATGCTGCAGGCAAATCTTCACGTGCGCCCTCCCGTGCCACCACAAGCACTACCACACTGCAAAGAGGTGACCACTTTCACCAAGGCCCAAGCCACAGCCCAACATACCCCGACACAGCAGGGGCTCCCCCACTCCACATTCCCAGCCTGCCAGGAGCATGCCTGGTGCCAGTGAGGACACCACCATGCTGTCTAGGCTGCCAGGGAGGACACAGCCCCAACAACCGTCACCTAGAAGGAACATGCAAGAAGCAGCACCAGCAGTGACGCCCACCATGCAGCAGCGCCCCAACACCAACCCGCAGTTCCTGCCTTCCACCACCCAACACACCCGAGAGCTTAGTCCAGGAAATGGAGCATAGCCCAAGCCCACAAGTTCCAGCACGCCTGCAGCGCACACACACCCCGGAACAAGACACCAACACCAGCTCCTATGGCTCCCCAGTTGCCAGGCCCACCACGCAACGTGCCACCTCACAATCCCAGCCGACGGGCACCTGGGAGCTCTCATGGAGCATATTAATGTACTGGAGGAACGGCCAAGCCAAATGGAAATATTGCGAATGCAGACACCCATCACATGCAAGCCTCTAGTGACACCATCAAAGCTACCACAAGGAGGATGGCCCATGACAATGCATGGACCAGGAGAGTTGTCAAAGCCTGCACAGCCTCACTGACTGGGGTTGGACAGAGGGTGCGCAAGATGTGCAAGGGAGTCTCTGCCCTAGTGGAGCAGATGAGGGAGAGCAATGCCTTACAACGCCAGCAGCTGCAGGTGGCAGGTTCTGTTGCATCCACCTCAACCACACCCATGGAGGAATCACAACAAGCCACCCCTAGGTAGAGGTCCCTGTGGCAGCTGCATTCACACTTCCTGGATGCTGGGGGTCAGGAGAAGAGGGCACAACCATCATGAATGGCATGACTCTTGTTGGCCTGAGTGGCCATGCTATGGACATGGTGGGGGCTGGGGGGATTGTGTGCTGGGGTGTTGGTGGGGGGATTTTGTGTTGGGGTGCTGGTGGGGGGGTGGGAGGTGGTAGGATGGAGTTTGAAAAAGTTACATAAAAATTGGTTGAACAAATAACATGCAAGTACATTCATGATTGTGTTCTTGTGCTCTTTATTCACACTGTGTAGGTTGTGTACTGGGTGAGGTCAATGCACGAAAAGTAATTGTCTATTAGCACATGTCGGGCCACTTTCCCATCCCTCACTTAATCCCTGTGGCCTTCTGCCCTGGCTCTTGCTACATGGTCGTCATCTCCATCTTCCTCTGGATGTGGCCTGTCAGCCTCAGGCGGTAGGGCACATTAATCCTTAGGCAAATGTTTTAGAGCATAGCACACACCAAGACTATTTTCCCAACATTGTCAGGGGCATACATCAAGGACCCTCCAGGGCATTCTAGGCACCTGAATCATGCTGTCAGGAGTCCAAATGTGCGCTCTATGCAAATGCAGGGTTGGAGGCGGTCTCATGCGGTGTACGTGGTCATGCACAGGGTTTTCTTCTTGTACATCAACGTGTATATGTGGCAGGGTTTGTACTCACCCACTATCCAGATCGGTTGTCCTCTGTGCCTATCCATGTATCCCAGTAGTGTAGGACCATGGAGTCGTGGGTCGACCTTGGGTAGCATGCACAGCAGTGGGTTATGATTAAGTCAGGACCACAGGTCACATGCACGATCATGGAGTGGTAGTGCTTGCAGTTCCTGTATAGTACCTCATGGACCTGGGGCACCACCAATGCAACATGGGTGCAGTCAATGACTGCTAACACATTAGGCAGTTGTGTGCAGTGGCATAAAAAAGCGTGCCTTCATGTCATTCACTTGGGCATGGGTGGTGGGCAGTGCAGTGTGTTCGTTGACATGGTGCAGAAGGGCATCCAGCACCTGGCCCAGGACTGCGCTGAAAGTTGACTGTGCCATGCCGGATAAGTCTTGCAGCCCTTTGCTAGATTAGCCAAATGGGTATAGACAACAAAGGGGGAGGTTAAAGAAGAAGCTGTTGCAGTAGTCCAGTCTACACAAGACCTACAGACTTTCAGCTTCTGGGGAAGTTAAGGAATAGTGCAATGCCTGTAAGGAGGTCAAGCTCAAAAACATGGGCTTTCTTTACAAGTTCCAAAATGTAAGGGGTGAAGGAGAGAAAGGGCTTAAAGATAACCCCAGGGTTTTTGGCCTCACATAATGGTGAGGGTAAACAGCAACCAAAGTGTATGAGAGAAACAGGGCCAAGTTTCATAATAAGAAAGATCTCAGTCGTACTAGCATTGAGACAGCGATTGATAGACACACACAATGCCTCAATGACGGTGAGACAATCAGGGATTAAAAACAAGGAGAACAAATTAGTTCAGGGAAGTTTAAACAAACCTGTTTGTCATTAACATAACACATGCAATAAGAAAAGAAGAAATACATCAGGTGAGCCAGAGAAATGATACGTAATAGCCACAATGATAGCAATGGTTGACCGTGTGAAAGGCGGAGAAGACATCTAGGAGCACTATCCTAAATTGTACTACAATTATAAATACCATATATACTTTAATTATATCATTCCACCATATTACAAATACTGTATACTGTATACTCCCCCTACAGTACGTATAATTATTATACACATATTGCTATACTAAACCCCAACAAAACAAAATCGAGACTAAACATTTGGGATTGGATTCAAACTCTTGAAGAAGATGTAAAAAACAAACTCACTCAGCACCTCCCACCAAATCTACAAAAAGTCAATGATCCAATTTAATACATGCTAAAATTCCTGGACAAAGGGATATGAACAACTTTCCTAAGCGCTTAAATCTCCTGAAAACCTACGAGATACTCGAAATTCGAGGGAAATCGACAAACAACAAATGTCTCTTCTACAAAAAAGACACCTACTGCTAACATGTAAAGGTACCACAACCATCTGACAAGCTCACATGAGACATCTGTTCAAAAAGGCTTTCACCCTATATAAACAACACTGGTGGGACCATCTAATGAGCGGTAAAACAATGATTGCAGTGATAGCAGTGGCAAAATTCTTCAACAGCCTGGACCTAGACACCTTATCCTTCAATACAACAGAAGAAGCTCAATCCACAATACCAGGGAATTAAACGGGACAAGAAGCTTTTTAAGGACAAAATCAGAAATTGCACATAAATCTTGTAAAAACTGCAACGAACAGTTAAACCAAGAATAAATTAAAAAAAAAAATACCTGACACGTTGTTGGAAAATGCTTTTCGCTTGCCAATGTGGCCATAGAAAAGCAACTTTAATGTCCCATAGTGCATTCATCCATCTTCACTGTTCAGACAAGCAAGTGTCTGCTATACACATAAAGCACAATTTCCTAAGATCATAACAGTAAATGTTATGGCCCGCAAGCAGGGATCCATTCATACTATTGACTGGGACATGTGTGCTTCACAATGGAATGCAGGCTTAGGATGGCAGTGAAGGAAAATTCCAAGTTTGCACAGGTGGTGTATGATATGATATGACATGGCATTTATAACGCGCCTATACACAAGTGTTTCAAGGTGCCACGAGGCAAGGGTGGGGGAACAGAGGGAAGACAGACAACGATCCTACTAGGCCAGGTGTCATTCAGATCGTGCAAGTGCATAGGAAGAAAGCTGTAAATCTGAAAACACTGCACCAACTTAACTTTGCAGACTTTCAAATGGAAAGCGACATTTATCACATATCTTATACTAATAATCTTTTAGAAGACATCAAAAAGTCTTGCCAATCTTTGTCAACTATGTGGTTTTGTACCCTATTAAAGTCCATGATATAACCAAAAATATCCATTGATCTGAAACATCATAAAGGAAGGTAACGATAGATATTTGTGTTTGCATAGCTTCTTCATGAGGGGCAGAAATTGAAATCATTATATCTGGTGCCTTGAACCCCTGAGGTTTGGCCTTGGAGCCAAGTGGCACACACCAACCGCTCAGCTGCAAGCCAGCAAGAGTCTCGCGCACAGATCGACAGCCACTTCTATCACTTTGTTAGTCCCCAGTTTGCCAGCAGTTGGATCAATGAAATAGGTGTGTTTATGTAGAATATTGTTGCTGATTAAACATTTGTGAGGCTTAACATATCCCAAATGGGATAATCTGTGTTTTAGCTTGTAAGTGTGTCCAATGAATTTAAAGCATTGGTTATATTTAACGCAGCAAATTGATTGCCACATCAGAACCAGATCATCTTCCTTGTCTGTAGAGCTGAGCAAGGAACTATTAGCTCTTATTACCATATTAGGAGTGCATGCAGGTAGAAGTCGTAACACATATCTTTTGCCTTTATAATACAACTAATTAGCAGGTACATCGTTCCCAGGACTGACCTGCAGATCATCAGTCGTTTGATATTTCCCCTTTGGCTCAGGTATTGATTTTCTCTTATCAATGAGCCTGGGTTAATTGGCTCTGACCGGCTGAAGTTGAAGCTTTGTTAAAGGTTAATTTGAGGCATCCTAGCGCAGCTACCAGCTGGCAAATATGATTCTCAGTTTGGTTGCTTTTTGACAAGTGAGATACCAGTTCTTGTCAGAATTCCCCTCGTAATCGTACAGTAGCATTAGCTAAACAAGGCAGAGTACAATGTGGTGCCTTGAAGCAAAATGTCTGTTTTATGCTTAAATTGGCAGTCTATACTGCAATATCCTAATGTTTAGAATAGCAACATAGTGCTGCAAACCATTAGACACGTACTCAAAGCACGTTGGACTCTTAGAGGCCTGTACTAGCCTCGCATTGCAAAGTAGCTACATAGTAAGAAGTGTGTTTTTATTTGGTACCTTTAATTCATTGATTCATGTCACCATTTATACCAAAACACTCACACGTTTAAACAGTGTGATGATTCAGGCATGCATTCATCAAACATGCCTACAGTTGTAGTTTTAAGCAGGTCATTACAAGAACCCCATATGCATACATGCTACGCTGCTAGGCAGTGAAATCAAATCCATGTATTCTCCATATTATGGGAATAAGCAACAATCTGCCTATAGCCAGGACGAAGTATGATGTAGAGTCCTTGACATAGGTCCTACATAGATATTTTAGCAAGTTGCTATGAGCTGATAATTTCGCAACTTGCTAAGGTGGAGGTACTTCTCTAATGATTTACCTACATCACACATGTGGGGAAATACACTTCCAATTTAGATTCAGAAGAAGAGGTACTGCCTATGGAAAGCCATCATTTTGATGGTAAGGGGATTTCCAAACTATAGACCATAAACATAGCATGACAGCACTTACACAGAGGCTGGCTGGCTTGCTGTGACAGTGTTATGCTGAGATCCAGTCAGAAGGTGCAAGTGGTGTATGGCTTAGGCTGCACCTTTGGGTCATGATCGGGATAATGCTGCAAGGAGTACTACTTGACTGATAAATGTGCAACTATTCTGGTATTTTTGATTGGTGCAGTGAATTCTGCTTTCAAGACAGGATATGGTTGGACAGTGCCTATGTGTCTTTAAACCCCATGTGTTTTTGGACAGGCTTATGTGTTTACATGGTGTTGAAGCACAATGATTAGAGTTTTGATGTTTATTGATTTTATTCCAGAAGATGAGACTCGTTACCTATCAAACACATGTGTTTGGATTTATGAGTAGCGAGATAATTGGAGGATCGTTTAAAAAAGACAAATATGTTGGAGAGATATGTTGGTTGAGCTTAAATTCAAAAAGGATTTATATATGTAAATAAATACTTCTTTTTTACAATGTTGGTCATTCTTGACTCTGAATCGTTGCTACAGTGAAATGCTAATCAACAACAATGTGTTATGTGATGCATTATGCCTCCCTCCACCTCTCCATGAAGAAGTTCTGTTTTGTCAACTCTCTATCCCTATTTACATACATTAGGAGTTACAGGAACTGTCATGGACATATTGCCGAACTAGTGAGTAAGTTATCAGGTTTATGGGTTGTACACTGATAGTCATGTGAGTGAGTTGGGAAAGGAAATACACTTTGAAGCCTCCGAACCCTAAATATAAATCACTGTAGCAAGTGCATACATCGACACTGATTATAAGATGAGGGAAGACTTCCTCTGGGTCTCATTTCAGTATCCGATTATCTTAAGGCGTCCCTGTCACATAACAGAGTGCTAGAATGTTTTACTGAATGATATCAATAAAGTGCCACATGAAGAGATGCTACCGAATGTAGATATTTATGATAGATATAATGGTAGATAATTCATTAAAGGTTCAACTATAACTTAATTGTGAACACTTTCTCACATGTAACCACAAAATTGTGGCAGTGACAGCAAGCTTGTTGGAACCTTTGGCTCAATATATAGACGAAGCAGTTCAACCATTAATGCAAACCAGTGGGAAATATGTGAAAGATACAGGGCACATCCTGAATATGATGTCATCTTTTATGTCCTGGGTGTTAGTGGTAGCAGTGCACAATGGTGCGGCCAGTTATGGTTGCTTAGCCTACCATAACTGACGAATTTCAGGGTGTTTTCGGTTTTACTTTGAACCATAATGGTACGTTTGAATAGGTTTTTTAGTGAAGAGCACAGGTTTTTGGTTGGGCAACTTAACCACAACGTCCCCTTAACAATTTTTTTTTTAGTGAATTGTACGGGTTTTTAGTAGGGCAACTTAACCATAAAGTCCCTTTAACAAAAATGTTATTGTAACTGAATTTGACAGATTTTTTTGAAGGGGAACCTAATCATAACATTGCGTTAATAAAGTTTTTATGCTGAATATACACTATCATCATGTGATCTTGGGAGATATGTAGTTTAATTTTATTACTTTACAAACATATAACGTAGACCATACAGAACTTCCTCGCTATCGATATTATGAAGGCACGGACTGAGCACCTGTCTGCGGACGGACGCGGACGAGGTCAGCACTACCGAAACAGTCAGGGTCCATCTGAAATTGTACTATTGTTTTACACAAAAAATGCTAAACTTAGAGAAAGGACACATAAAGACATTATAATTACTAGTAAATAAATAGGGAAACCTAAACGTCTGAAACAAAAACCATGCATTTAATGACCATGTAGAATGAAATGGATTGTACCATAAAAAAAGAAAGTATGACTCCAACGTAAGTACCTCACAGAAACTCTGCAGCCAGGACCGACAGTAGACGCAGGCACTTCAATGAAGACAAATTACAGCAAAAAAGTAAGTTAACTTTATTTTTCTTATATAAGTGTGTACTTTTTTTGGCATAAGGGGCTGAAAAAAAATTTTCTTTCTGTTCTTTTCATACAGAAATGTGCAGTACTTTGTAGTGACTGGAGGAGAATTGTCTGCATGGGGAAAAGTCCGAAGATAGCGACAGTAATGGTACACAGTGCTCTGCATAAGCAAAATAATGTTCAGTGTTTTATGGCCATTTAACATATATATATTTATTTGTAGCAGACCAGGAAAAAAAAGAAGAAATGCCAACGAACGACACAGAGGAAGACAGGCTAAAAAGAATAGAACTTAAAATGGACGCACTGAATGTCAATTTTAATAGTTTAAGGGAATTTGTGGAAGAATTTGTTAGAGGAAAAATATGGTATCACCGTCCCACCTGTACCTGCCCCCCTTCTCCATTCCCTAGTGAACCGTCCCCAAACCTTTAACAAGAAAATAAACGTTTTGATGAAACATCCATCCCTTCTTCCCCACACAAATCATCTCCTCACAATCAGCCCGTGTTGAACCCTAATTCCCCTATATTCGTGTCAGTGTCTGCATCCCCCTGTGTTTCTGTTGATTAAAAAGCGTGTAGTTTTTTAGAAAGCGTTTGTATATTTGTTGTAGTGTAAAGGGTTGAGAACATTTTTTTTTAAAAGACTTAAAATGTTTGCGAACAGCGCACCTGTTCGAGCTAGCCGTAAGGAATTCAATGTTGATGTTCTAACAGCAATACACCAACCTGTACCAATGCCAACCAAGATGGAACTAATCTTAGAATGCACCATCTGTGCAAGTTCTGCGGAAATTAAGAGAATGGGGCATGCTAAGGACATTATTGCTCTCCGTACGGCTAACAAACATGATAAAACAAGTTCCTAGAACATACTAGGTGGGCGGGATGTATATAAATGAAATAAATTGGAAGTGTCCTGAGGATACTATATCTGTACGTATCGTCCGCAGCAAGATGGAACCATCTGTAGAACAGGCGCGGTGGCCTGAATGTTCATTGTCAAACAAAATGGAGGTGTCCTAAGGACACTGGACCTGTCCCTGCAATCATCAGATGAGGTAGGCATATGCGCAGTACACCCATAAGTACTGCGAACATCTGCCTGTCCCTAACTGTCCATCTCACTTGTGTCACACTTTTAATTAGTTGCAGGACCCGAACACTGTCCGTAGAACACTGGCCTGCATGCACACATTTGTTAGTCTGCATTTGCTGTCGTGCAGGCATGCTTTTCCCTCTCGGATGTGTTCAGGATGTTATCATGTGAACGCACCCACGCTGAGCGTGTGGACTAATTAGCGCACTTTGTCTGCTTCCGCAACATTGCAAAATAACTTACACACAAACATGTGAAATTATTTTTCAGTATAAAATCACCATTTGACATTTCCCATATAATAGCTCCACCTGTGAATGTGTCGTTTGCAATTTTTGTAGCACTTTTCAGCAAGCAATATGGTCATGAGCCGCATCCTTGGACCTCTATAAATGGGCACACCCCCAAGCTCATCTTCATTGTGCTTCTGGCTATAGCAGTTAGAGGTGTGCTGCCTTAACTACTGTAGCGACCATTAGGTAAATAATCCTTATGGCATCCATGGCTGCTGTTGCTGCATTAGCCTCAGCACCATTCCCAAACCCTCCACCGCCATCACCTCCCCAAGGGCCTGCAGAGGGATATACGGGTGAGGATGTAGAGATTGAGAAAGAAGAGGAAGAAGAGAATGAGGTGGAGGAACTCTGCACTACTAACACTCGGCGAGAGTCGTGGGTGTGGCGGTTGTTTTACGTTTTAGGGAACGTACCGAAAGCACATGCAAACTTTGTCAAGTGTAATCGCTGCCAGTTGGTGCTCAGTCGCGGGAGACCTGGTGCGTACAGCTTTGGTACGACAACCATGAAGCGCCACCTAACTTCGTTCCACAGTGCGGACATTCGCAAGGTGGTGCCATTCGAAGAATGTAGTAGATTAAGTTCCTCCACAGCATCCTCTGTGTCCGATCCTCTCAGCACAAGAGAGACTCCTGTGGGGGAGCGCATCCCTCCAGCTGCCTCACAAGCCATTTGCAATGCTGTTGACCCTTACCTTTCGAGGGTCACCATATTAGGTGTGTATTGTGATGCAGTACCCTGCAGGGGGGATATTTTTAGAAGTGCTTTTGAGGCTACAGTCACGGAGCACCAGAAAAACTGCTCCCCACCTAAGTAAAGGCCCCCCTATATCTTTCTCCATCTGCCCCTTCTTATCCCCGTGGTTGGTGTCCCTTCCTTACCTTCCTTTGCCTTCCTCTCCTAGTGTCTCGGGTCATCAAAAGTAGTATACTGGAAAAATACAAAAATGAATAAAAAGGCTCTTTTCAGAGCCACCTTTCTCATTTAAACAATAGAACTATAAAGTGACCGTTGTAGGCCCGCGCGCATTTTTTTAAAAGTCCACGGACAGTCGTAGGACACACAGGGTAATCATAACAAAACCAATGGACTTTTTGCTGGGAGTAAGTGGTGGCTCTGAAAAGAGCCTTTCGGTGGTGGTGTGTATCCCTCAAGAAATTTAGGTTAGAAAAAACGGATTGTGAAATAGGTGACTATGATGTCAAAAAAAATTGCAAAGCATTTTGTACATTGCGAAGAAAGATCTGATTGCCAGCATATGTGAGATGGACTCTATCTGTACGAAAAAGTAAAGAACTACGAAACAAAATATTTTCATTGTGGAATGAGGACATGCCAACATCTCTTAGAAAGGCACAAACAGCCTTATTCACATTTCGCCTCACTTTCTCCATTTGTGGACCAAATGCAGAGGAACGCAACCATATCTGTCTTTGTGCTGTACAGGAAAAAACAATTTGGCAATTTGGAAACATGTCCATGACCTTCGCAAGTCCTTTCTTCATTGCAAATTGCTAAGAAATTCCAGACACATGGTCTAAACTGTTTCCACCGCAATGAATAATAAGTATGTCCGGATGACTCTCTGTCTGTAAAGTTGCACAGAGAGGTACCAGGTCCAGCCACCTCATTTCACGCACGCCATGCCAGTGCACTTCTACATTAGGAAATCCAAGATCTGCACATAGACCGCAACTTTCAGCATGCACCTTCAACCAATGTATCCATGAGTCTCCCAAAATCCAGATAACCTGTTTTCGAGCACACAGAGCCATGGCTGTCAGGTCTCCTGTCAGGGGAAACACGTTCTCACTAAATGTCTCCGTACAGAACACATCCACTGAACTTTACTGACCAATCCCTAGTTTCGCACATTCTCATTTGCATGCGTCTTTACCCCACAATCGGCGCCGCCTGCAAACTACCGTCATGTTCGCGGACACGTACAGGATGAGAGCTTGATGACTGTACATTTAAATATTATTCCCCTTTCCCCTTCAAGGTGGGCTCTGAAAAGAGCCTTTTTTTTTTGGGCAGATGCCTTACAGACATCTGTTATTTTGCATTTTTTTTATATTTTTTCTTGTTACTATACTCGTACAACCATTACAGAACCTTCTCCAAAGCAAGCCTCACATTCCAAAAGAACATGACATTTCCCAAAGAAGATAACGCAACACCACTGCTTCAAAATAAGCCGCATTACTGGGAACAATCTTCTTGTGGCTGCAGAAAAACATACCAGCGCGTAACATAAAAGCATGCATGCCACCATTGATGATACACCCAATTCCTTGATCAGGACAGAAAACAGAACTGTTGTCCATTTTCCTCTAGGGAGTAACCCAGAAAAAATGTATTTCGAAATGGAAATATGTTCATGACTGCTTGCACCAACTGCTGCAAATCGTCCAACAAAGTACGTGCACTGACATAGCCCAAATGACAGCACCGTAGTGCAAAATCAACACATGAGGAGTGGTCATTGCACGCATCTCGGTGCAAACTCGTTGAACTGCCACAACATTGCGATCAGTTTCAGCACCCCACACCACCTCTACTCCTCTCACATCGAAATGGTGCGCTACATTCCGACTTTCAGCATAGTGCTGTAAACGATCCACAAAAATATCTCCAACTACCAAAACCTTCACCCTCTGAAACTCTGCCATCTTCAGTATACGCACCGTCTTTCGACACAAAAGAGCAATGGGAACATCTGATTTGCTGATGGGTACAGTTCCCTTTCCATGCTAGATTTGCTGTAGAAACCCGTATGTGACACGCCCTACCCACGCACAAGCGTTGTGTACGTTCAGTACATGACTCTTAACTAGTCCTTCTACGCTTTCCACATTACTCATGAATCCATTCCCATATTGGACACAGCTAAGCAGTCACACATCCATCCACCAATCGGATTGAACATCCGTACATCTAACTCCGTCATCAAAATTTCGCACTTCAAATGTACTATTGATCACTCTAAGTACAAGGCGCATATCATTGCAAAGCACCTACTTCGAAAAGTACTGCACAAGTGTCGCAGATTTCTACGTACAACTCCATCGATGTGCACATGCATGCGTATAAAGTACAGGTATGCATATTTTAATCAGAGAACATGTACAACCCATGTGATTTCATTTAAACAAATTAATGCTACTCAATCTGCATAGCCAATACATACCAACGCTCCCCCTTTAAGTGCAAGGTGTCCGATTGTACACTACTTCTTACTGTCTCCCGCATAACCTATACATACGTTACAACCTTCGCTATGTAGTGCGAAACTCGATTTTCCATTAGAAAATGGCACAATGTTTTACTGTATACAGCCTACATCAATGCTACTTCCAATACGATCGTATGAGAAAAATAAACACTCCCGATTGCTGTGGTGACATGGCCCTCTGAGGGTCTCCTGATTTTTCAAAATCGTACTTCTAATAAGAAACTACCGAAATGTTTCCCAGCAACTATAATGAGCAATCACTTACAAACCTCTCTGCTATACATAACACAGCTTAAAAGAAACAAGACATTTTCATAATCTTGAAATTGTACTAATTTCTAAAGCACTTGCAACTAACATACTGCAAGTAACATACAAAGGCAGCACATAGTTAAGTGAAATGCACACATGCACTGTGTTAAATATCAAAGAAGAATACTCCTACGACAGATGCAAAATTAACGTGTACAGTAACATCACTGCTTTAAACACACAAAGTTACTAACTTTTTCTTTTTACAATCGCAGTGAAGACTACTGTCCTGAAAATCAACAGCATGTACATTGCAAACGACATATCCGAAGAAACCTGGTCATTCTGCAAAAAAATATAAGTACCGCACGACCTTTATATTCTAACTATTCCAGAAACAGAGTGTGTGAGTTATGTATTTAATTTGCGCACCAAACTAAACAGTGATTTCTGAACCATTCTACCCACAAATTCCCATTTATTAAACACAGATAAACAGGCAGAATGACTCACAAATACTCGTCTGTTTGGAACCCAAATAACAAACAAACACCTTACAATGTTAGTGCTAGAAAAGAAATAGCTGTTTCAATTTAATGCCATTACGTTTACTATTAATGCATCTCCTCACCACTAGACCTCTTTGTATTCTCATCTGAAGCACATTTTAGCAATATACAAACCAGAAAATATCCTCCCCAAATCATTTTAAGAGAACAATGCACATTCACATACCACCACAAAGAGCTTGCCCATTAAAATCATGCATGCATGCACACAGCACACATACATTGTACAACACACCAAACCATGCCTTCTTTTTTTTCTACAGACCCTAAAGAATCCCTACCAAAAAGCAAGTCCATAGAAAGGAACACAGAAATAGAGCTAACAAAAATAAAAGTGTCAACCTAACCATCCATCTGTAACAGAGTTTGTAGAGAACGTTGGAGCAATACAGCTAGCACAGTAATTTAGCAAAACAAAGGAAGCCTCAACTACCAAAACTTTACCTCCTCCAAGAAAATGTGGCACGAAAGACAAAACTCCTCACAAAAAATCAGCTACCAGTACTCCTAACAATGCTACTATTAATCCTGATATAGTGACAAGAAACTATAGTAAAAAAAAATATTTTAGCCAAAATGTTTCGCCATATAGTCCTTCAGAATCTAATAAGAAGAGGACCGAAATCATACTCAAATCTTAAAATCTACTGTAGAAAATTAATCGCAATGTGCAAATACACAGGACTCATTAGCCTGCATTTCTGGACCTATTTGCAAAAGCACCTTACATGATATAAAAAGGATAGCAATGCATCATGCAAATGTAAGAAATCTAGTGTATAAAATATACTATGCTAAAAGTCCAGCTTCAGAATTAGCCAATTTAAATAACACTCTTCTGCATAGTACAACCAAATATCTACAAGAAGAAATGGACCGTATTCAGAGAAAATATTTTGGAAGTGAAACCTACTTATAAAATGCAATATTTGTAGAAAAGAGTACCAACAATTTTGCACATAGCAACCTTCTATTTACACACATACAAAAAAGAAATACTAAAATTTAAAAGTGCATCAGCTGAAATACCAAACCATGTCTGTTTGTGTTGCCGCAGAACGTTTTACAAAAGGAACACAAAAAATATAGACGTAGCATTCAAAATAGAAGACAATGAAGATTCCAAATGGTTTGAATTAGCTCTCTACCTTTTAGCCGAAAACAAATATCAAATAAATGAACCACTAATATGTTGCAGTTACTGCACTACAAAACTAGGCAAAAACCAAATTCCTTCATGTGCTATCACAAATAATTTGGAATTGTTCCCACTACCAAAAAGCCTGCAACAACTCAATTTGTATGAGAGCATCATAATTCAAACAGCTCACCCATTTCAAGCAATTATACGCCTTCATCCAAAAACAGCAAAAGTATGAATTGGTGAAAGGCATTCGTGGCAAAGTAGTTTACTTGCCATTAGATCTAACAGAAAATGTACACATTCTAAGAGTGCAACGTTCAATAGAGCATTCTTTAATTGTCTTGGTAAATGGTGTACCAACAAAAGACAAAAAATTTGGCAACAACTGGTGGACTTACATAAAGTTAGAGAAGCCTTGCAATTTCTAAAAGACAATAACGAATACTACAAGGAAATAAATATTCAAGAAAGCTTAAAGGAAACAACTCAAATAATTGAAGAGGCAACAGAAACTGGACAATTTGAACTTCTGGATCCTGCTGCAGTATCCACTCTTTTGGACCAGTACACAATTCATCCATTGCATTCCAATGAAAGCATAGATGATGCACCAGAAACTTACCAAATGCGACAAACCAAAGGTTCACCAATGTGCATATGGGAAAAAAGTATAGAAGCACGTGGTTTTCCACTGCTATTTACTAATGGCAAAGGTGGAAGATACAATGATAGACCCACTCAAATTACAGCATCAGCATACCGCTCATTACGAATGTATTTGCAAGATTTAGACAAAACGTAGAATACATATTCCACCTACTCTTTGAAAGTGAACTAGCAACCCTATGTTACGGAGTTGCACACATGTTGAAATCTGGAACCCACTTTCAAAATATGTCAGCTATGCAATTAATACAAAAAGTACAAGAAAAAGATAAGGTTTTACAATCAAATATAACAAATGTGTTTGCAAACATGCGTGGTACAAAAGAATACTGGTTCCGATGGCATAGAGACGTACGTTGTATGCTCAGAAACCTTGGACCACCAACTTGGTTTGTTACACTAAGTTGTGCAGAATATGCATGGGAAGATTTACATGAGTTCCTATGCATATCAAACAACAACAAAACCGACATACATTTATTAACACCTGGAGAAATTTGCTCTCTAGATCCAGTTAATATGTCAAGATATTTCCATCATCGTTTCATTGCTATGCTACACTTTATTTGCAATACAACTGTTCCTCCCCTCGGAGAAGTGCAGCACTTCTTTTGGAGAAAAGAATACCAAGCGAGATGAGCACCACATATTCACATGCTGTTATGGATCAAAGGTGCACCTAAATTTGGTCACAACACTGATGCAACTGTTTTGCACTTCATCCAAAAATATGTCACTTGTGAAATCCCTTCACAACGGACACATAGTGACCTACATAGGCAGATTTTACAATTTCAAAGACACAAATGTGGCAAATATTGTTGTCGCAAATACAAAAACAAAGGGAAATTCTACAACAAATGCCGCTTTGGTTTCCCTAGACCAGTTACAGAAACAGGTGAAGTGAACAACTTCATGACTTCAATTCAACATAGTGTTAAACGTAAATCACCTAAGAACACGTATTGCATAAAAAGAAAAGAAGAATCAAAATACATCAATGATTACAATGCAATCATTTCCCTCTTAAGGAATGCAAACATAGATGTGCAGTACATTGCAGACAATTCCACTGCTGTTGCACGATATGTTACAGCCTACTTAACAAAAGCAGAAAAAACAGAGCTTAAGACCTCTGGGATGACCTATCATCAGACAAAACACTATCTCAGAAATTGTACAGTCTAGGCATAACAATGCTCTCTCATAGAGAATGTGGCGCCTAGGAAGTGGCAGATCTTTTAACCGGTACTGCTTTGTATGGAAAATCAGATAACATAGTATGGCTAAGTCTTGGTCCTGCTAAATGTAGAAAATGAGTTCTGAAATCATATGAGGACATAGAAACTATTGCCAGAAATGATCCCAACAGCGAAGACATTTAAAAAAAAACAATTAACTGGACACATACGATCCGAACATGAGTATGACTTTGGAAAACATGTGTCTATACCACATAGCTCAAAACTTTGCATACAAAAATAATATAAAACCCGATGAAAACAAAGGCAGATATAGAGTCACAGATTAGTTAAACTTACCAAACGTAGCTTAATAAATCATGTTAAATTGTCATTAAAAACTCCTCAACAGAAATAACTATTCACATGTCTCTGCTACAACATTTTAAACCATGGAGAAAAGAGGAAGAGATACTAGATAACTATGACTGCTATGAAGATGCTTTCAAAGCAAATGAAAGCGCTATCACCAATGTGAACTTTACGCAGTACAAAACAATGTTGTACAATGAACATCAACATGAAGAAGAACTTCAGGCCCAGCTAGATAAGGAGTCTTCCGACAGTAGTCAACCTTCTGTAACAGGAAGCCAAGAACCACTAGGACAGCCACTAGTAACAAATGAGACAGAATTAGCTATGACAGAAGTGGAAAACACCATGTGTCATTATCAAGAAAATATAGAAGACTTAACTGTACAACAAGCAAAACTTAACAAAGATCAGCGCACCATTTTTGAAGACGTAACAAAACAAATACTACATGGTGTACAGCATGAAAATAAAGAATGTACCTGCCAAAATTACAAACCAATACTACTGTACATCAGTGGTGAAGCTGGGTCAGGAAAAACATTCTTAATCAAAATCATCAGCAAGTTCCTTCAGCAATTGACAAACAAATTGTCAGCGGTTGTAACTGCCCCCATAGGTTTAGCTGCCTACAACATAGGCGGTGTCACTTTATACCGTTCACTACTTCTTCCAGAAAAACACCAAAACAAATTAGACTATTACAAACTTTCTGCAGAAGCTGTAATGGAACTACGCAGAGTATTAAAGCAAATGAAAATGCTACTAATAGATGAAGTGAGCATGGTCTCCAACCTAATGTTAGCTTTGATTCACCTCAGATTGCAAGAAGTACTTAAAATAAACTACGAAGAACTCTTTGCAGGGAAACACATTATCGTTTTTGGAGATCTTCTACAATTGAAACCAGTGAAAGGGGAACCTATTTTTAAAACCTTAGGACACAAACTCTGCTGCAAAACAGTGGGCAGCATAGGAAATGTCAACCTTTGGCAACATTTACAAAACAGAGAATTAACAGAAGACATGCGGCAATCTGCAGATCTCACTTATGCCAACATCCTAAAAAATATTAGAGTTGGTGAACTATCTCGAGAAGCACAAGATATATTGAGAAACCGGCACATTCATGCACTTTATGGCGATAATGCATGTGTTACTGATGTTATGGAACAATTAGCGCACAAAAATTTCAATTGTGTGGCCTTAAAGCCAACTCTTTCAAGCTGTTTCAAATTCACTGAAACAATGTTAAATAAAGAAATGCAACCAATAATGGAAATTTGCGCCACAGACAAACTAGACGTACATGGCATGACACTACCCATGGGTGAGCAAGCCACAGCAAGACTAAATAGCTTAGAAAATTCAATCTCTAACACAGCTGGGTTGGAAAAAATATCTAAATGATCCTTAAATTGTAGAGTAATGCTTAAACGTAACCTTGACGTAGAGCAAGGGCAAGTGAATGGAGCACTGAGTACAGTCATACCCACGTGACACCAACATTCAGTTTCAGAAGTGAAAAGGATAGGGCACTCAACTGTATGGCACCAACAGTCTTGGAAGTATGGCCTTCGGCCTACGGCCTATGGCCATGCATCCAAGACTCTAGGCCCTGGCCACAGCCACCGCACCATGACACACCCAAGGCGGGGTACTAATAAACAGCACACCCATTGGGAAAAGTAATGTAATAGCGATATGTAGTCAATTGCAATGTTCGCCAACACCACGCGTGTCCTTAGAACAGTTTCAAGGTGCCTTTCCACAGCACTGACTGCACAAATGGCGGCGTTTGTAGTAGTGATATGTAGTCAATTGCAATGTTTGCTAACACCACGCATGTCCTTAGAACAGTTTCAAGGTGCCTTTCCACAGCACTCACTGCACCCATGGCGGCATACTAATGAACAGCACACCCATATGAAAAAATAATGTAATAACAATATGTACTCAATTTCAATGTTCACTAACAACACGCGCGTCCTTAGAAGAGTTTCAACGTGCCTTTCCACAGCACTGTGTGAAATACGACCCTTATGAAAACCCTCATTTTCTGTAGGTGCAAACATTTCGAACAAAGTGAGCATATAAAATACATCATTAACACCTACGGCCCGAGCAAATACAGTTTTTCACCCATCTCTTAGTCTGTGAACCTCCCCAAGCACTATGACACAGCAAAATAGTTTTCGAAATAGCTTGTTCCCGCTGGTCCCCGCTGCGCTGCTGGCAGATCCAAGATGTCGGGCGCATCCAAACAATCTGACGCAGAACACGTCTCCCTGCAGCCAATCGGCAGACACGTCACGTGTCCGCGTCCATGACGGCAGCCCCTTAGCCAATTGGTATCTTGTCCGCTGAGCGAACAGGGAAGTGTGACCGTGGAGCGGACATAGATATCACTAATTTTTGGAGACCTACTTTTTGGTCGTTTTAAAGAAAAGTACTGCACAGATGGTCACCACATTTACAAAAGCATGCTTTCGGGACCAAGCCCCTGCTGCTAATTTGGTGAAAATCCATCCAGCGGTTTGGCCTGTAGCCGTGCAAAAAGTTTTTCCCCCATTCAGTCAATGGGAAAAAAAGACTTTTGGGACACCCCCCTATGTCTTTTCCCCCCTGGACGAATCCTCACCAAACTTTCCAAAATAATTCAGAGTGGCCCATATACTTTGTTTTTGCAAAGTTTGGTAAGGATTCGTCCAGGGGGAGCGGAGTTATAGGCCTTGCAAAAAGTGTTCTTCCTATGGAAAAAGCAACATAACCATAACTAAACGGCTACTACTGTGGCCGTGTAATTTATATTCAGTGAAAATAGTTTTTTAAAGGAACGTTGTGGTTAAGTTGCACTGTTAGGGATGATATGGTTTTCTACAGCAAATTTACAAAAGCACACTTTGTGACAAAGCAGCTGCTCCTGCAACAAATTTTGTGAAAATCTGTCCAGTGGTTTGGGCTTTAAACGTGAGCACATTTTTCTTCCATTGTCTCTATGAGGATTTCCCCAAATTTTGATTCTTCCCTATAACTTCCCCCACCCCTTGACGAAACTGCACCAAACTTCGCAGTTTGACATATGCTTTTTTTTGCAAATGTTGGTGAGGATTCGTCCATGAGGGCAAAGTTATAAGCAGCCTAGAAAGTGCTTTTTCTATAACTACAGAGTCACTATCACAGGCCCCACAGTATATTCAGTGAAAAACCTTTGTTAAAGAGATGTTACAGTTACAAGTAAAACCAAAAGCTAAGCAACCATAGCTCGTGCCACCACTGTGCACTGCCAACACTAACACCCAGGACATCTAAGATGACATGACAAAATACTCTCAAAACTCCTGCAAACAAAACTCCTGCAACCTTCTCTTCCTGTACACCACACCCAGGAACCCTGATTGGTTAATCCCCATAGTCCCCTTTCCATGACAGGCATGCTTGAAAAACCTGGATGTACACGTGAAAGCCGCAGACTACAACAATGTCCACGGACATCACAACCACTCAAAGAGGTGGTTATTCTTCAATGGTTACTCTTAAAAGAACCTTTGTTTTTTGGGGTTTTGTTTTGGGTTTGTTATGAAACACCTTTTATTTCCTTTTTTTGCTTTTTTGTGCAGTAGTACTATACACTCTAGATCTTCCCTTCCAATTTTCTTACACAAACAGTTTCAATGCATTCCTAACATTGTAAAAAAAAAAGAAATTGCATGTCTGACATCTGTAAAATGAAATCCTTCTTCAGGAAAACATTTCAGACAAGCGTTATATTTTCATTCTCAAAAGTTGAATTCCTGCAGCATATAAAAAAGCAGATAAAACTTTATTGACAAGCTGCCTTGATTCTTCCATTTGTGGACTGAAAAAGTTTGGACATCTCCATGTTTGCCTCTGATTAATTTCAGAAAAATGTATTGTTGCAGCAAGCAACCGTTCCGTGAAGTTTTTCAAGAAATCCTTCAGGGCAACCTGCAAATTTATTGTATTCTGCTTCACAATGCACAATTGCAATGTCTGGACATTTAAAGTGTGTCATACTCTCACAGAATGAGAACAAGCTTGCCCAGTTTATGCCACAAACTGCATGCCACAAAATGTATGCCAATCAAATACTTCCAAAGATGCCATGATTTTTATCATACACCTTCAATGACTGAAATGAAGACTCTCCCAAAATCTGCACACTCTGCTTTTTAATAGCCATAGCCACAATCCTCTTCAACAGCACAGAACAAACAAAACACCTGCTAACCTGTCTTCCTGTAAACCACAACCAGAGCACCTCATTGGGTAATCGCTGCAGTCACCTTTCATGACAGGCATCCTCAAAAGACCTGGATGAGGCACGTGCCCTCATGGACTACTTCAGTGTCATTGGACCTCATAGTACAGGGACAGCCCTTCTACCCTTTCCACTTTTATGTTTTCAACACTCCCTCATTAGCTGCTTTTAAAGAGCTATACATCCATCCACCAATCACATACAAAAACTCTACACCTAACCCAGTCATCTTGATTCAACACTTAAGATGTACACTTAAATAAATTGTACACTTGAACTCTGAGAGTACATATCTCCTGTTAATGAAATGCATCTGCATCAAAACTACTCAGAAACTGTCCAAGATTTCTATTTCCAGATTCAGCAACATTATTCTTTGCCAATGATGGAGCAATCCTTGCGACAACCCCAAGGGGCATTTCAGTAGTGCTTGATATCCTTTGGGGGAAATACAAGGCCCTTGGGCTGGAAGTGAACATCAAGAAAACCAAGGTTATGATCTTCAAGCCTCCCTTTACTAAATCTCATAAGTTGAGGATAACAATCGAGGACCATATATTGGAGTAAGTTAACCACTTTGATTACTTGGTGATTAGGTACAATGAAGTAGGTGGCAGGACTGACCAACTGACCAAAGCCAAGGTTAATATCTCAAAATATAGTAGGGGCATTTCATTGTACTTCCGTAGCCACGGTAGTGGGGCAGTCTCTCCGGCTATGTAGCTTTTTGACAAACATGCCCTTCTAGCAGCCTCATACGGTGCAGAGATTTGAGGCTACGCTCCTTCAAAAGGTTTATCTTCAGTTGAGAATACATTTTTTAAGAAATTATAGCTGCTACCAAAAAATGCCCCCTCTTCCATGCTCAATTTAGACTTCCAAGCTTAGCCAATAGCCGATCAGATTGCCGTAAAACCTGCATTGTACTGGGTGCGGTTGTGGTCATCCCCTGGTCTTTCCCCATATAGGGATGCACTCAGTGATTTTTGTCAAGTTGGATGGTGCTGCTAACTGTGGGTGGGTCCAGCATGTGAAAACTTCATTAATGAGGCTAAATGCAGGATCACTTTGGCTTGCCCGCTTGGAATGTTGTTCTGCCTATAAAATTCCCCTGAAAGCCAAGGCAATATCTGTTGCAAGGGCTACATTGGTGACCTTAGCCTGTCCCTTGAAGAATGGCCCAGCAACCTTGTACATTAACATGCTGGGGAATTGTAAACACTTCCTGGATGAGATTCACCCTCCATATGAGCACCCACTTTATGTACGTTAAAGGCTAGGATTTTTGCCTACAGCGTGTTATACTCAGTCCTGGTCTGTTTCCAGTGCTGGTGTTTGCCTCCTTTGTAGTACTGCAGATGAATCTTTCCTGCACTTTACACTAATATGTGCTGTTTTATTGGCCCTGAGGCAAAGGCACCTGAGGACAATTTTGTTGATGTTGCATATAAGCAACATACACAAAGCTTTTTTCCTGTTCCTTGGATTGGAACATTATCTACTCCATAGCTAGGTATGACCATCGCCCCTGGCTTTTAAGAAGTAAACTGTTGGGCAGTGTGAAAGTAATATGTGGAACTTCTTGAGAGGCTGCACGCTTACTCTCCTTCTAGAAGGTCCGCCAGCTGGAGGCATCGATTAGAGGATATTCTGTATTTTAACCTGTCATGTTAAACTTGCCTCGTGCATAGCTTATGTGGTATTATTTATTATCTGTGTTTACATGATATTCTCTGATATGTATCAATTCCCTCTTCTTGTATAAATCTGTTTTTGTTTTGTAGTTTGCTGATGGCCAAACTGAATAAAGCATTTGAAAATGTAATGTGAAAATGCATCTGCATCAAAAACGACTCTGAAACGGTCAAAAATTTCAATTTCCAGATTCAACAAGATCTGGGGGTTCCTACTAGTTACTCTGTAATAAGCTTCTCAATAAGCATATCCTCTTTTTTAACCACTCCTGCAAATGCCATGCATTGCAGCATTCAGCACCTGCTAACATGAAGTTGCAACTAATTTCAATGCTCTGTGTTTAAAAATGTTTCTTTTTTAGACCAATTGCATGGAAGTAAAAAAATACATATAAAAAAGAAAGGCAAAGCAGATATGATAGATTTGTAGACAATTTTAAGTGGAACTTAATGTGTGCAAGTTTAATATGTTGGCAGCACATGCATACCAGCATCACCCATTCCAATTTGTAGGTGCTTATCTAGTCCTGATGTTTTCTCTACAATCTCGGACTTGTACTCCAACTTTTATAATGGGAAAAGTGGAACTACAAGTACCAGAACACAAACATAAAATCTAGGAGTGCATAAACACCTACCGATTAGAATGCACCATGTTGACATGAATGCCTATACTCCTAACATATTAAACTTCCACACACCAAGTTACATTTAAAAGAGTACTACAAATATTTTCCATCTTTGATTTTTCAAACAAATATACACAGAGCTTCTGTAAATGCACATAGGCATTTCTTAACTTTCATGAAAATGCTCCTAAAAACAAACATTTTTATACGTCCAGCAATTTTGGTAACTCTTATTCTCAACAACTCCTCCTACCTTCATAAATAACAACCTTGTTCACTAAAAGTATTTCACCATTACCACATATGCTGACTAACTTTCTTTTACAATTACAGGAAGGAAGTACTGAAAAAAGAACACTGTTCATATCCTACAAAGTAAGTACATTAATGTACCATGCATATGTAAATATTTGCAACAGTACAGTTCCTCTATATATTATCCCAGACTACCCTTTTTGAACCAACATTTATTTCACTCTCACTCATTATATTGCACCATTCACACTCTTTCTATTCCCATCTAAATACCAACTTTCAACACCAATTGCTTTCCTGAAAACATCACAATATCCCTATTTATTCAATCACACCACCACTCCCTTACTCAGTCACCCAACATCACCACACCTCTACAGATTCTTACTCCAACAATCTACCTAACCACACCTAGTGTGCAACCTCACAACCAAACATCACTTGATTATCCTCTCCAATCACACCCACACACACATTCACAATGCATACATATACATTCCACAACTTTCAAATTCAAACTTTCTCTTTCCCAACAGACACAACAAATCGCCTACTAAAAAGCAACTCTGTAGAAAAGAAAGGAAAAATAGAGCAAATTAGAATTAAAAAAAAAACATATGATCATCCACTACATTAAAACAAAAGAACTAGTAACCTCCCTCAACAAAATTAAACCAGACACAACTAAAAAAGGTAAGGTCCCTCTTGCAAAAACTAAAAGTAAAACAGATGTGCAAAGAAAAGCAGACCTACTAATCAACCTCACACTGCATCTACCATTGTTAATATAGTCATGAAATGCAATCTAAAAAATGTATGTTACAAAAAATGTTCCACTGTAGAGTTTGTCACAATCATATAAAAACAGCTGTAAAGTATGAGCTACAATTGACAGTGCATTTCTAATAAAGAGAGCAATTTTTAATTGATTTTTAAACAGAATAAACAAATAACTCAATGAATCGATACATTACAGAAAGTACTAATAAAAATGGACAATGTCAATATAGATACCTTTACAACGTTCTGTGAAAGTGAATGGATTCCTACAAGAAGAACTGAAACATATTACAATGAAGTGGCTTATAAACAAGAACAAACAAGAACAACAAAAAACAATTGGCGCAGACAGTAATGGTCGAGGGTATGAAAATGGTAGGAGACAACTTTATGGCAAAAGTAGCCCTTATAGAAAAAACATACCCAACATTCTTTCAATCAAACACTCCTTTCACGCAAACAGACTCTCCCGTGTACAAATGGACATGCAGCTCAATGTGTAACATACGCCAACAATCCTTTAAATCTTTAGAACAAAATGTCAATCACTATGTAAAACTAACAGACAAAAGTAAAATGAAAACTTTACAAACCATGGATCTTGTCCAGTGCACAGCCACACTGGACTTTGAGGGCATTCATTAGCCTGCATTTTAGGAACTGATTGTAAAAGCACCTACGACCACATCAAAATGTTAGCAACAGACCATTCTACTATACAGAATCTTGTGCATAGGCTATAGTATGCAAAAGGTCCTGTTATATAAAATGTAAATAACATTCTCCTACATGCAACAGCCAAATAACTGCTTCAGGAAATACAGCCCATCCAAAGTAAATATTTTTAAACTGAAGTTGATTTAGAAAATTCAGTAACTTCATAAAACATTACAGAAAACCTCACAAACAACAACTTCATAAGAAACACATATAAAAAAGAAATAGCTCAATTTCAAAACACACCTGCTGAAATACCAGACCAAGTATGTGTCTATTGTCACAGAAAATTTTACAAAAAGAACAAACAAATATTAGATATAGCCGACAAAATAGAGGACAATGAGGAATCCCAATTGCTCCAATTAGCTTTACATCTAACCGCAGAAACTTAACACAAAATAACTGACCCCTCAATAGTTTGCACATACTGCAACACAAAGCTTGACAATAACAAAATGCCATCACCTGCTATCACTAATAACTTCAAAATATTCCCACTTTCAAAAGCTCTCCAACAACTTAACTTGTATGAGAGCATTATATCCAAACAGTACACCTATTTCAAGCTATAATATGCCTTCAACCGAAATCAGCCAAATTGCACCCATGCAAGTTACTAAAGGGAAGGTGTGGCAACGTATTATATTTGCCAATAGATCTGAAAGAAAATGTAGAAACTCTAGGAATACAACGACCAAAAGATCAACCTTTGATTGATTGTCATACTAGGAAATGATGTACCAACAAAAGACACATAATTTGGCAACAACTTGTCGACAAGCCCTACAATATCTAAATCAAAACAATGAATACTACAAATATATAAACATAGAAGAAAACTTAAGAGAAACCATCCACTAATTGAAGATTCACCTGCAACTTGCCAATTTGAAAGTGCAGATCCTGTTACTGCAGACAATATTTTAGACCAGTACACAATTCACCCACTACACTCCAAAGACACAATTGATGATGCATTACAAACACATCAAATGCATCAAGCCAATGGGTCCCCAATGAGCATATGGGAAGCACAATCTTTTCCTTTACTCTTTCCTACAGGAAAAGGAGAAGATGTGATGAAAGGTCCACACAAATGAATCCATTAGAATACCACTCTTTACAAATATATTCAGAAGACTGCAGATTCAGACAGAATGTAGAATTCATTTTTCACCTCTTGTTTGAAAGGGAACTAGCAACTCTATGTTATGGAATTGCACACACATTAAAAACAGGCTCTAATTTGTTTTAATGTATGCTACCCAACTGCTTTTAAAGATAAAAGATAAAGATTAAATTTTGTAGTCAAGTATCAGAACTCTTTTGGCAAACATGCATGGTACAAAAGAATACTGGCTCTGACGTCACGCTGATATACGTTGTATGCTAAGGAACCTTGACCCACCCACATGGTTTGTTACTTTAAGTTGTCCGAGTACGCATGGGATGACTTGCACGACTTATTATGCACTACAAATCAAAATAAAAAGGGAATAGATATATAAACACCAGGAGAACTCTTGACCCTGTCAATGTATCAAGGTACCTTCACCATCGCTTCATTACCATGCTGCATTTTTTCTGCAATATAAATTCCCCTCTGCTCGGGGAAGTGCAACACTTTTTTGGGAAAAAAGTATATCAATCCAGAGGAGCACCACACATCAACATGCTTTTGTGGCTCAAATATGCTCGCAAATTTGGCCATGACATTTTATTGAAAAATACATCATCTGCGATATCACTTCAGAAACCCCAGATAGTGACCTACGTACACAAATCGTATGCATCCTAAAACGTAAGTGTGGCAAATACTGCTGACGTAGAGGTAAGTCTTATACCAAATGTCACTTTGGCTTCCCCAGACCACTTTGCAAAAAAGGACAAGTAAATAGCTACATGTCTCCTGTTAGATGCAGCGTAAAAGGCCGATCCCCTAATAACACATACAACATTAAAAGGGACAAAGCATCCAAGTACATCAATGATTACAATGCAATCATTGCCTTCTTGTGGAATGCAAACATAGACATGCAATACATTGGCAACAATTCCACTGCAGTTGCTAGATATGTCACAGCATTCGGAGAAAACAGCTAAAAGACTTCTGGGATGACATATCATATGAAAACACAATCACAAAAATTGCACAGCTAGGGTATAAAAATGCTCTTCCGTAGTGAAAGCGGGTGCTACGAAGCTGCACACCGTTTAAAAGGTAAAGCCTTATATGGCAAATCTGAACACATTGGGCCTCATTACGACCTTGCCGGTCTGGAAACAAGGGTGCTGGTAAGCTTACTGGCACATTTATTTCCAGACCGGCATATTGCTGGTCTGCCTACCGGAGCGACTGTGCCTTCTAAATCTGACCCTGCCGGACACAGTGGCCATGGCAGGCAGATCGGTCATGGATGCACCAGCACCATTAGCAACGGCGCTGGTGCTTCCGTGTCCCCACTCCCATAGAGTCCTATGGCCCTCTATGGGAATGGGGACTTACATTTTACCATCACCTGATTTTCCAGGTCAGGGTTGTAATCTCCCGGTGGCACTGGGAAGTCAGGCGCCAGTAAATATTTACGGGTCTAGTGGCAATTACCGCCAAACTCGTAATAAGGCCCATTGTCTGGCTAAACGATGGAGCAACTTCATCCCTAAAAATAGTACTAAAATCCTACCAAGAGATATAAACAATAGCCACAAATGATATCAACAGCCATGACATTTTAAGAAAAGCAATTTAATTGACACATACTACCCAAACTGAAGTACTGCTTTGGAAAGCATGTGCTTGTACATCATAGCTCAAACTACTCCTACAGAAACAATGTCACAATAGATGAGACAACTGGCACATATTTAGTCTTAACTTGTAAAGGAAGCCTAGTAAAACTTACCAGACCCAGCCTAATTAATCATATAGGTTATCATTTAAATCTCCACAGCGTAGAGCACTATATTACATGGCCCTACTACAACTTTTTACACCTTGGAAAAAAGAAGAAGACTTATCAGGTGACTATAGGCCTCATTACAATTGTGCCATTCCGGAAACAATGGTGCCGGTAAGCCTAACAGCACCGTTGTTTCTGGACTGGCACCTAACAACATTGCGGACGGGTGCCATCCCACCCACCAGGGTCAGACCTGTCAGGTGGGACGGAACCACCTGCAGGGTTTTCATAGGGGCACTGGTACCGTGTCCTATGGAACTTCATGTGAATGGGGACTAACACATTTACCGGCTCCCTACTTCCTGGCCAACCGTCTTGGTATAGCCCGATGGCACCAGGGAGTCAGGTACCAGTAATTTTTGACGGGTCCGGTTGCACCAGCAGGGTTACTGCCGGACCCGTAATGAGGCCCTATGACTCATTTGGAAGTCCATTCAAACCAAATGGAAGCAGTATAACATATGCCAGTGTCAAACAAAACAAAGAAATGCTGCACAATGAACGTCAACAAGTGGAAGAAATTGAAGCTCCACTAGATTAATCCGTGCCTGAGGGAAGTCAACCTTCACGTACAGGAATCCAAGAACAACTTGGAGAACCACCCATTCTAAATGAAGCAGAAATAGCCATGACTGAGGTAGAAAATGCCATGAGTCAATATAAACAATCTGAAAAAGACTTGTCAGTGCTCATATCACAGCTAAATTATGAACAACTCACCATTTATCTAGAAGTTACAAAAGAAATTGAACATGGTTTTAAACATGAAACTAAAATGTTTAGCTGTAAACATTTTAAACCTCTTGTATGTAAGTGGTGAAGCTGGTTCTGGTAAAACATTCTCAAATCAAATAATCATCAAAAGTCTACAAACCTTAACAAACAACAACCTTTCAGCTGTTGTAACAGCCCCAACAGGTTTAGCTGCTTACAACATAGGAGGTGTACATTTTACACCAACTACTCCTCCTTCCAGTAGAACACCAATACTAAAAAGTGTGCAGAATTCCGAAATAAATGAAAGTGCTCCTGATAGATGAGGTAAGTATTGTTTCCAACCTCATGTTGGCTTTAATTCACCTCAGAATGCAAAGTCCTAAAAACCAACTATGAACAACTGTTTGGAGGAAAACATGTTATTGTTTTTGGAGACCTCATTTAGTTAACAACCTATTTTATAAACATTAGGAGACAAACAATGCCACAACACACTCAGCAGCATTGGAAATGTATATCTCTGCCAACATTTTCAGTACAGAGAACTAACTCAAAACATGTGTCAGTCTGCAAACCTCACCTAGTATAACATTTTAAAAAACATTTAAACAGGTCTGCTTACAAAAGATCTAAAATCCATCTGAAATACTAAACGAATCCATGAGCTATATGGGCAAAACACATCTTCTCCTGATGTCACGGAAAAATTAACTCAACACATTCTAATATGCTTGTCTTTAATGCCAACCCTTACAAGCTGTATTCAATTCAACAAGACAATGTGAAAAAAAGAAATGCAACCCATGATGCATATCAGCTACGCAGAAAAACTAGTGCATGACACTGCCTACGTGTCAACAAGCCACAGCATGCCTAAATACCTTAGAGAAATCTATCTCAAACTCAGGTGGATTGAGGAAAATATTAACTTTGTGTCTAAACAGCAGAGTAATCCTAAAAATTATCCTTGATGTAGAACAAGGTTTAATTAATGGAGCAATTGTTACAGTTGTTTGCTTCCAAACATATCCACATGACAACATCCACTTTGACAAACTTGCAGAAGTAAAAAAATGGGCCGCACAATAGCACATGTCCTTCTTTTCAAAGACATGTCTAACCCTAGATCATCATTGATTGACATTGGCAGCAAAGTCTTTAAGGAAGGTATAAGTTATGTTGCACTTTCACATATGTGTACAGTCAATGGTTTATTCCTAGTTTGCTTTGATGCAAACAAAGTCAACACTGGCATCCCTTGTATCCTAGAATAATATAGGCTAAGTGCACTGTATACCCTAGCTCTAGATACGTTCCCTGTCCCTTAAAAAATAAAACCTTTAAAAAGAAAACTAATGCAAACTGAATCTACAACAGATCTCCCAACAATACCAATAAAGAAACAACAATCAACTTGTTCTCCATCAAATAATACAACCACAAAACAGTCTATTATAAACTAAACTGCACGTCCATCAGAAAAGAAAGAGGCAGATATCTCTTCTCCAAAATAATTGGCAGGCCCATCAAATGATGCAGACACACAACTCTCTGGTCTATTTGAATCCAGCAACACAACTGGAGTAAAATGCTATGCAAATGTAACAATCAATCTTCTCTTCCAATTGCCACCAATTGTTCACAACATTTACTTAAACATCTCGGACCAATTGTGTTTGCAAATGCACGTCCTTCATAGAAATGTCATAAATAATCCTGACAGCACGTCCATACCAAATTGTGAATCCATTCCATTTTGACAGCTTCTGTAGAATGCAAATCGTGGCATATTTTGCCATTTTTGCAACTTTGCAATTCAGACAATCATTTCAGCATTCAAATCAACTCACATAGCCAATATGTCATACTAATTCTTCTTTGGTACAATGCAGATGGTGCCAAAAATAACTGCGTGCTTACTAGCTTCACACACAGCCAAGTATCTCTTGGCAAGAATACCTTCCCAACACTAGGTATAAGATACCACACTGGTACCACAACCACTTCATGGCACTATACTGCATATATCACAAAATATGTGGTTGGTTTAAATATAACAACATCTCCATTACTCCAAAACATAGGTTACCTGCAAATCTAACAAATGCCCACTAAACTGTAGCAAAATAAACAGTTACAATACACCAACTGGTATCTAACAACATCCATAATAATACAATACTATGTTTAAAAGTCAAGGTAGTTAGAATACACTGAGAGGTATCTAAGTACCTAAATAATACTCTTAATTGCAATATGCTTGAAATATGCCATCACAATTCGTGTTACTACACAACTTCTTCTAAAGTCTAATATAGTTTGAGTATGCCAACAGGTATCTAACTACTTTAAACATTCCCTTAATAACACCACACTTTGTAGTAGATTTTTTGCAATCCCCTATGGATTTTTCTTCCCAATGACCAAATGATTATTCAAGTCAATACAACAACAGTCTAACATGCACTAATGGTGTGCCAAACAATGTACTGTTTATGAGGGTCAGAAAAAGTAAATGTATATGTAAAATTGTATGTCATTAAACCTTTTCAACTATCCTGCTTAACAAATTATGCTGTGTTTTCCTCACAGAAAATGAACCAGAGATTCCAGCTTTACTACTTTATACAACTAAGTAACCATACCAACTGTGAACAAATACAATAGTAATATGTGTATAGTAATTATAGGTACGGTAGAGGGCATATACAGTATTTGTAATATGGTGGAATTGTATAATTAAAGTGTATATGGTATTTATGATTGTAGTCCAATTGAGGATAGTCCTTCATGATGTCTCCTCCACCTTTCACATGGTCAATAATTGTATCCTCATTAAATGGTTACATGATACCATTAGCATCATGGAGCAGGCAGTGGACTGGCTGATTTGTTTTCCTCACTAACCGCCCTTACCAGCCGCAACGGGGCTGTTTGTACTCCACCACCTCACTGTGGACCTGCAGAGTACCTCAGAGTTTTATTGTATAATAGTGGCTCTTCCATGTCTATTTTATCCCTCTGTATTACCTGATGTCCTTCTTCTTTTCTCATTTCCAGTGTTATGTTGATGACACACAAACCTCCCTGAAATAATTTGTTGCCCTCGTTTTTTATCTCTAATTGTTGGACCATCATTGAGGCATTGTGTGTGGCTAACAATCTGTCTCTGGGAAAATGGAGATCTTTTTTACTGTGATACCTGTGTCCTGTTTATCTCCTACCCACTGGCCACTGTCTTTGGGCCCTCTACTCTCACCATCCTGTGAGGCCAAAAACCTTGGTTTTATCTTTAAGCCATCTCTCTCTTTTACTCCTTAAATTTTGGAGCTTGTATAGAAAGCTCATGATGTCAGCTTGACCTCCTTACAGGCATTGTACCGCTCCTCACCTTCCAGCAGAAGCTCAACGTCTGTAGAGCCCTGGTCCTGTGTAGGTTGGACTACTGCAACAGCCACTTTCTAACCTCATCCTTTGTTGTCTATTCCCCCTTCGTCTAATCTAGAATAGGGCTGCAAGATGTATTCTTGGTCTCAAGCCCAGGCATTGTATTGTTTCAACCCTAAAATGTGTAAATTGGCTCCTGCTAATTGCAAGGAGTACTATATGTCCAACTTTGTTTCCCTAAATACTGCCCTGCTAGAGTCCTCGGCTGCTGTAACTCCAATACTCTGCTTGTCAAATGCTTTTTGAAAGAGAGAGCGGGCGGCATGTCTCTGTCTTCGACCAGTGCCTGTCTTTGAAAAAGCCTTGCTGGCCCTCCTACACTCGAGCTCGACTTCCTTAAAACTTTTGAAAACTGTACTTTTGGGTGCCTGTTTTCCTTAATACCTTCCTTGCTAACTCATACCAATGCCACAGAGACTGGTTGCCTGGTCCCTCATGAACCTCACAGGTCCAGGCCGTATATGGAGTTGACACCCACCACCCCCTTCAGCACTGCCCTTGTGGGTCTACCATCTAGTGGATACACTCTTGGGACTACTCTGCCCCAGCAGGTAGCTAGTGGCCTCTCAGTTTGGCATGTCTTGGCACTTTCTTTCTGGGCTTGTATGAGCACTTGGTAATCCCCAATCCTCTTTCCATTCATGCACTTCTTTTACTGCACAATGCATATATGCATTTATAGCAGCATTGTTTTGGATAAGTAAGTGGAATGCATATGGAAAATATTTGCAGAAAATGTTTAAGTGGTAGTTTGAGTGTGGAAGTTTAATTTGTTAATAGGGTTATATGTAGAGATTTTAAAACTGATTGGTGGATATATGTGTGACTGTTTCATAGCAGGCAATGAGGGAGTGCTACAACAAAAAAAGGGTACAATGGATGTCTTGTGCAAAGGTGTGCACGTGCAAACTGGGTTTTTTAATAATTCATGGCCGTGAGAGGGTACAGCGGGGACCACGGATAGTCATGAAGGGCCATGGATTATTGTCCTTATTGTATGCTAGAAAAAAGTATTTGGACAAAAATTACAATTGTACATTATTTCCATTAGCATAGTAGAACATGCTAATGGGAATGTTGGGAATGGGAAGGTTGCAGAATCTTATTGAGTCTAACTACTTTACTGAAAAATGTAAAGAAGATGGGTTTATAAGCAAACGTCTGCGAACACAAAAACAGTGGAAAAAGTTATAAAAAGTGTATAGAAGTTTTAGAAATGTTGCTAGGAGGTGGTGTAAGGAAGGCATTGTGTCAAACATCCTAAATGCAAATATGCAAGCAAACTAAGACCATCAAACAATAATCAGGCAGTCCTAGTCGAGTCTGGCAAAATAAAAGGGCGTATACAATTAAATCTATTGCCAATGCTTACTTCTAAATACAAATAGTGTCGTAGACAATGTTACGCAAAAGAAAATTGTTCAAGAAATTATATGTCAGGATATTCAAGCCGTTGACTTACCTTCCCCACGTTTTCAGCACAGGACAAGACGGCACACTGAAGCTTAGCAAAGTCTTCGGCTTCTCTAGCATGCGGATGCAGTTCAAAACCTTAACATCAGGGCCTTCTCTGCCAAAGTCTCTTTGCCATGCAAAGTCTCTTATTTCAGAGGGCCTGATGCATCACGACAAAAATTAAAGTTCCTTTCTTCTTAGGATTTCTCATGTACAACTTCTCAGGTGATTTACTATTCACCGTGGATCCCCCTCTGCTGGGCTCAGACACATCTCAGGACCACTTTGATTCACAATTACTCATTCTCTTCTTGATATAACCTTTTGCTCACTTTCACTATTGCCACTTCTCAGCTGGATACCTTACAGAGACCTTTGATTGAGCACCCACACAATGCCGGCCCACCATGTCAAAGGTATTGTATCTTGCTTTTTAATGTTCAGTCACTCATCAGCAGTTCAAATGTACTTGCGTCTCTTATCACATGCGTTTTAACAATGTTTGTTCCATTGCTCGCCATACAATGTTGCAGCTTGTAACCTATGCTTCAACACAGACCGGTCTTGTATCAGTCTCCCCAACTCACCGGCTGTATTGATTTCACTGATGCTGTTTTATTCTTGGAGCCAAGGATGGTACCACGGTGGCTGGTGATTCTCCGCGCCTTGATTATTGACGTGGGAAGGCCACGGGTATCTCCAACACACAATGCAGGATTCTTCAGCCTGGTTTCCTAGTCTTACACTTTCTATTCTTAAGGTTTCTGGAAAGTAATAGTTCCTTGTAGAAAAGGTCAAGGGAATTTCCTTCCTTGTGATCCCCTTCTGTTTTGCCATCTTTCCTCTCTCGTTCAGCTGCCATCTCGAAACGGCTGTTTCCTTATGTGCTTTGCCTTGCGCAGAGTTTGCTCTTGTGCTCTGCTTTTTTTTCTGTTTCGGGAAGCTTTATGGAAGTCAAGTGTGTGTATGATGGACGGTAATTGCTTGAACTTGCCTGACCATTGTATTGGGACAATATGTCAGGTATACTGTTCGGGTGTTAGTCTGTTTTCTCTCATAGTGGGCTGTCTGTGACAAAGTGTTTGTGTTATAAAAGGGAGGGGGGTAGAGTTCCTAAATATGGTAGGAACAGTAAATGGTGTTATAGGGAAGGGAATACCATATCTTGCCATCTGGGATCCCACTCCCACTCACCCAGGTGATCCTCCCGCACTGGTCCACCATCAGGAACTGGATCTAAAAGTGATGGCCGTGTCCTGGCCACCTGGCCAGTGGGGAATGGTACAGTTTTAAGTTCAAACTTTCGCCATTGGCCAAAAATGCTACTATATTGGTGGTAAGTATGATATTAGGAAGTTGTAGCATATTGGGATACACAGGTAAAAAAACACATGCAATTCAGTGAAAAAACTTTGTTAAAGGGACATTATGGGTAAGTTGCACTAATAAAAACGTATGAAATTCACTGAAAGAACTTTGTTAAAGGGATGTCACAAGTAAAACCAAACAACCTAAGAAATTCGGCAGTTATGGTAAGCTAAGCAACCATAACTCATGCCACCATCAAGCACTGCTAAAACTAACACCTAGGACATGAAATATGGCTGATATATCTGTTATCTGTTATAGATTATGCTTGTATTAGATCTCTTTTCAAAGGTTTCCTTTTTGGAGGTACATGGTACAGAGCAAGATGGGGGTTTATAGTGCACATAACCTGTTGTATTCCAGGTTTCAAGGAATGTCAGCATTGACATTTGTTGCATCAAAGTTAACAAGGAATAGACCATTGAATGTAGGCAGATGTGAAAGTGCTACGTAACTCATACCCTGTTTAAAGACTGTGCTGACGATGTCAATCAATGCTTCATCTAGGGTTAGACCTTGTGATTTGTGAATAGGGACAGCATATGCAAGAGATAGATAAAATTGCTCTCTGTGTACGTACATCATGTCTATTGTGCAGCCAATTTTATTCACTTCTGTATGTTTGTCAAAGTGGACGTTGACAAACGGATTGTTTTTGTCATGTGGATATGTTTGAAAGCCAACCACTGTACCAATTGCTCCATTGACTAAACCTTCTTCTGCATCAATGTTATATTTTAGAATTACTTTGCAGTTTAGACACAAAGTCAATATTTTCTCCAATCCAGCTGTGTTGGAGATATGTTTTTCTAAGCTATTTGGTCGTGTTGCTTTTTGACACGTAGGAAGTGTCATGCCATGTACTTCTAGTTTGTCATTATGGGTTGAATTTCTTTTTTCAACATTGTCTCAATGAATTGACTACAGCTTGAACCCTTTCTAACTAGACTAAATGTTTTGGCAAAAAATTGCATGCCTTAGAACAAGTAAAGGGAAGATAATGGAGGGAGGTGGGACAAAAATAACAATAGAGTATGAGTAGACTGTATATATAAGGGGAAAGGAATATTGACTCAAGGGTAATAGAACTAGAAGGAGTATGCCGGGAGGTTAGCCGAGCTAGACAGAGGATACCAGGAGGATACCTGAGCAGAGAGAGAGGATATGTCCAAATACCTACGCTTTAATAAAGCGGTTAGAAGAAGCCTGCATTCAAATTCCTGAATAAAATAGGATGAAATAGGAGAACAAAACAGTTAAAGAGGTTTTTGAAAGGAATGTGCTTACACTCCATGTCGGGGTAAATCATAGGGGCAGGAGATCTGTGTAGCCGGCTGAAGTCTGTCTAGTCTGTCACGTCTGTCTTATGTTTTTTTTCTTTTTTCTCTCTGATGTCATAGAAAATAAGACATTTTTGGAGGAAATAGCATGGAAATTACACGATTGTTAAACTAAGATATTGTATAGTATGAATTGATGGTTGTTGTGTGAAAAAGAAAAAAGAAATTGTGACAAACATGGGATTGGAGGTTGCAACGATTGGTCCTCGCTCATATTGATGATTTTGTTTAAGTAACGTAAAACATAACAAAGTGTTGTGTGAGGAGAAGAGAAATCTTAAGTATGGAAGATATTACACCGTTAATATACTTGTGCAAACAGTTGCCGAAACATGCACCGAAGCTGAAAAAGTACAGTGCAGAATGGGTCAAAGGAACCACCCACAAAATGTGTATGCCATGGCCCCAGAGTGGATCGCTATCTAAAGGAGTCCTGCAACACATGACTACATATTTACACGCCACATATACTGGGAAAAAGTTCAATAAACACTTAGCTAGTTTAGAACTTTGGAAGATTTACCAAGAGGATAAGGAGGAAGAGCCGCCGTTAGATTGGATACTTAACATATGAACATAGAGGGGTGAAACGCTTTCCACGCCAATGGCCCTGTCTGAAACAAAAAGTGAAGTTAGTAAGGACAAAGGATTATACCCGCTAAGGGAACTTAAAGCAGCCACAGGATATAGCAACCCGGCACATGAGTCACCTACACAAAGTATTGATGAAAACCTAGACAAAGACAGAGATAGAGATATCACCTCTATAGTCCCAAGGGACAAAGAAAAGCGTGAGAAAGAAAAAGGAGATCAAGCGCAAGCAAGTACATCTCCAGATATGAATAGAGAGAGGGAAAAAGATGGAAAGGAGATGAGGACAGAACTGATGAGATGGCATTCGCACAGAACAAATGGATGAGAGGTGAGATGTTATTGAAACTCAATGGTAAAGGCATTGAGGATCTGAGACAAAAGGAAGAGACAGACGATTCACAAAGGAAACAGAAGGAAAAGCAAAAAGGATTGAGAGACGAAAGGATCAGGAAAAAAGATAGACAGAGACGATAACAGCTGAATCGTGAAGAGCAAGAAAGGGAACGTGATCATGAGCCAAGAGCAGCTAATGATCAGTACAGGCAGGGACAACGGAGAATGGAAGAAGAACACAAGATACGGGAAAAGAGAATAAAATGACGAAGGGATGAGGAAATACAAAGGGCAAATGAACATAGAGATGCAAAGAAACAGGAAGAAGATAGGGTCAGAGAGGAAGCGAGGAAGCGCAGAGAATTCGATTACGACATGTAACGTAAGCGAAGACAGAGAGCAAGCGATCTTGAATATCTGGAAAGAGAGGTTAAAAAACCTGATCCAGTTGTAGATTGGGAAGACATAGAATACTTCTTTCCTGAGTATGATTCAGTATCAGGCACGTCTAGGGCAAATATCGAGGATGACTTTGACACCGGAAGCATTGGAGAAAAGTTCAATAGAATATTTGATTAAATGGGGCTTGAACAAGTACCCCAAGGGAGAGTAGAGGACGAGCGTCTTGAGAGCACTCAGTTGTATGACACTGAGGAGGCCTCCCGACGTAGGAGAAATAGAGAGCTGCCCCTAGATAGGGTGACACTAAATAGGAACGAGGAAGATGAGAGGAGTTACATGAGTTGGGCACAGACAATATCAGACGCAGAGAGAGAGAGGAATATGAAGAAAAGGAAGAAGAGTGGAGACGCAAAAACCGCTCCTCCGATGGAAAAGGGATAGGATTGTCAGATTTTTCGAGTCTGCACCTAAGACATCAGAGTCAGCCACACAGTCAGATACGCAAAATGAAAGAGTCAGAAGATCCTTTGCTCTACATTCAGAATTTCCAAGACGCATGGGTGCTGGAAACGAGGGAATCTTGGGGGAAATCTATATCTGTGTTTTACTACATCTTATGCCAAGGGCTGCATATCAAGTACAGAAGCAGCTCAAGAAATTGATAGGAATCGAGGCCAAGCCATGGTCCAAGATACAATTGACCATAGCTCACTATTGCAGACTTCTGCAAGAAAAGAATCGCATGAAAGAGATTGCACGAAAAACTGAAGAGGCAAAAGAAATTATCAAAATATGCCATTGAAGGGGCAATGATAACTAGCAGTGACGGATCGAAGAAACAGCAGGTAAATAATCAACAGCAAGTTAACCAGGGCAGTAATGGGTTTTACCCCAGAGGGAGAGGCATTCAAGGAAGAGGATGGCAGAGTAATCAGCAAGGTTTTCAAGGTAATCAGGGAGATTTTCAAAACATACAACATGGCAATCAGGATATGTCACATGGGCAAATAATCAGACCACCACCTATATGTTGGAGCGTGTGGGATGACAGGGCATCTAGCACGCACATGCAGAAGTCAAGGCATGGTGCCAACAGAATCACACCAAGGAATCAGAGGAGGAATGGTGAATCCACCTGTGTTTTTTAAAGCAGGGAGGAAATGGAGTTGCAGAAAATCACACGGTGCAACAGCAAGCGCCAGGAGCACAGCAAAGCTTGCAACCTCAGAACTTGATATATTTTCCACAAGGACAGTCCCAACAGTCGCTGATTCAACTGTCACAGATAACAAGTGCAGGACAGGCATTGAACTCTGGAATGAGAGCCAACACTGATGATGGAGGAAGTCCAGTCACGCAGCAACACACGAGGTGCAACACGCTCGTGTATACGTGAAGGCAAGTTTTCCTTGTCCGATGATGCCATAAATACTCAGGGATTCACAGAAGCAACAAGTCGTGTTCCTTTTACAAATGAACTTCCAGTCTCTTTAGGAGAATGTGACATGAATGTGCCACTGCTATATTCAGGGCAGACCCCAGTAAATATCTTGGGACGAGACCTAATGACAAAGTTAAACATGACAAAGTTAAACTTCACGGAGAAGGGCATAGTATGTTCAACTCCAGGAATGCATTATTTGAACGTATGCGAGATGATTAGAGCATACGCGAGACAAACAGCTATGAGGGCTGTCCCATTGTAAACAGAAATATTCGCATATAGGATATGCATACCAATGGCAGGGCTGCCAGGCCTCGCAGATAAAAACATGAGAACCCCAGATGAATTTCTATTCAGACCAAGAATACCTATGCACAAGGAAAAGGGAAAAGTATTTCCCTTGGCAATACACACAGCCATAGTGCGAGGGAAAATGGCACTGACCGAAGGTTGCGATGATGAAGGCAGACAATGGTGCATAGTAATTGCCATTGAGGAAGGGTACAGATTGACTGTATTGATGAGCAAACAGACGGTGAGGAAACAACAGTTTAGGTAAATCTCATTTTTTAGGTAAGGATGATCAAAATAGAAGTGCCCCAGAGAATGATGCTGGCACAGAACGTCTTGAATATTTTGATGGCAACATGGCCCAGGTGCCTGTCTCAGTGTGGACCACAGGCCCCTATAACATAGGTTTACTGAAAGGAGTCGGAGAAGTGAGGATTAAATTTAAACCAGGAGCAATTTTTCAAAAAGCACAATATCCCATGTCTAGGGAAGCAGATGAAGGGATTTTCAAGACAATTTCTGCTATGACGAAACAGGGCATCTTAGTGACGTCAGAGTCATCATGCAACACCACCAGTTTATCAAAGGTAGGGTCTTGGTATTTAATCCAGGATTTGAGGCCAATAAATTATATTGTTGAGGCCTAGTTCCCTCTAGTCCCTAACCCGTCCACAATCCTATGCGGATCGAGAGGTGCGCGCTGGTGGCTCTAGCTTCCCCACCCGAGCAGCCACGCACTGGAACGCACTGCCACCTCACCTAAGACTGATTGAATCACACCTAGCCTTTCTCAAGGCTATCAAAACTAGACTCTTTGTCTAAACTGAATATGAACTATGGATCTGTATCAGCCATTTCTTGCATATGTGCGTGTTACTGTGTAACCATGAGTCCACTGGACATATGCCTGTAATCTTAAATCCGTTTATCTTCTGTAACAGCACTTTGATGCCTTATGGGCTGCAAGTGCGCTTGACAAATGCAAATAAATAAAAACATATGTAATATACCTGTTTAGGCACAGTATTTCATGGTGATTGACTTGAAAAATGTATTTTTCTCGATTCCACTGCACCAAGACTCACAAGATTTGACATAAATTACATTCAGACAGATGCGACTAAAAAGCACAAGGTTACCCCAGTGGTACTGTGAGTCTCCTTCCATTTTTAAAGTCCTGCAAATGGACTTAAGCAATGTTACATTAGAGAGTGTTGTCTTGCAATATGTAAATGACATCTTAATTTGCAGCACGACAGAGGAGAGGTGCAGCCACGATTCTGTTCAGCTATTGACTATATTGGCTGAGAAAGGATATAAAGTTGACAAAGAAAAGTTACAATATTGTCAGCAAGAAGTGCTGTACATAGGCCAGCTGATCCTGCATGAGGAGAAAAGAGTTACCCTGAAAGGGCTGAGGCCATATTGAACACAGCCAAGCCACACACAATAAAACAGATGCTGAGTTTTCTAGGTCTTTGCAATTATGTCAGGGCATAGGTCTTTGACTACAGCTCATACACCAAGCCCTTGTTACAGGCCCTAAAGAAGCACAGGTGACGAACGAAAAACATTGAATGGTCTAAGGCCATGGAAGAATGCTTTACTGAACTCAAAAGAGCCATTTGCACAGCACCAGTTTTAGGAATTCCCAATTATGCAGAGGAATTCTACCTGTTTTCACACACAGATGGCAGAGTTATGACAGCAGTACTTACACAGAGAACCACATTGGGGTACAAGCCCCTGGCCTACTACAGTGGGAATTTGGACCCAGTGTTGAGAGGTAATTTCCCTTGCGAACAAAGTATAGCTGCTGCAGCGTTTGCATAGAGAGAGCCACAACATTGTGATGGGATGCTCCATGACGTTGTTCGTTGAACACGCACTATTTGTCATTCTAGAGAAACCAAAGGGCACGTTGACATCTTAGAGAGCTTCTGCTTATGAAGTGATCATATTGAATCCATTGATTAAGATATTTTGATGCAAAATAGTGAACCCAGCTATGTTGATAGCAGAGCCAGTCACTGAAGGAGATCCGATCCATGACTGTGAAAATTATGAGGAATTCTATGATGAGATTCCCAGAATAAAAGAGAACGCATTGGCAGAAGGAGAAATTGTCTTAGTTGACGGTTCTTCGAGGATCGATCAAAATGATGGACAGAGATATACAGGCGTCACTGTGATGAAGCACACAGCAAATGGAGAATTTTGAGTACTCATAAGTGCACGATTACCATCTCACTATTCAGCACAGGCTGCAGAATTATTGGCGTTGATACTCGCACTCGAGAATCACGCAGACAAGGAAGTGACGATGTACAGTGACTCCACCTATGTGACGTCAACAGTACACGTAGGCTTAGCACCATGTAAAATACAGGGGCTACCTCAGAGTGGATGGCATGCCAGTACAGCACGCAGCCCTATTGGATAGGCTCATTAAGACACTACAGCTCACAATGGGCAAGCCGCAGACACAAAGGCCAAGCGTATGGCGTCCAAGGGAGAAACCATAATCAATGTGGAAATAATTGATGTACTTGAAAAAAGATTGTTGCCGAAGTGAACCTGAGGGGTATAGTAACATGGGGCAAACCCAGTTAATGGAACTCCAAGGAGAAACACCACAGGAGGAAAAGAACCTCTGGAAGTGGCGATGGTGTTCTTTAAACCCCTCTGAAAGCTTGTCGCGACAAGACAGCAATGGTAAACCGGTGATGCCTATAGCCCTATTGAAGATAGCAATGGAACAGTTGCATTAGCCAGCACACATGACAAAAGTGAATCTAGCAGCAACGAACTTAGCGGAACACGTTGCATTTTGTATGGTGAACTGTGTAATCTGCCAACAGTTCACGGCTGGGCATACACCAAGAGTAATTAGAGGAGTCATTCTAAGCCCTAATGGGCCTTTTCAGCACTTGCATGTCGATATGATTCAAGTATGTAATAGGTACAGGTACCTAATTGTTGTGGTGTGTCCATTCTCTAGATGGATAGACGCAGGTCCATGTACACACCCAGATTCTACCTGTGCGGCCACATTTCTGGTGAGAGAGGTATTTCCCAGGTGGGGAGTATGTGAAGTCATGAGGTCAGACAATGGTCCTCACTTTGTTAATGCAGTATTTGAGCAGAGCAGCTTGCTGCTTGGTATAAAGCACAAGTTCTCGCCGGCGTATCACCCGCAAGGTAATGGAAAATGTGAGAAGCTCAACAGATTGTTAAAGGAAAGGATAGGCAAGATGAAGCTTACTCTAAAGAAGGGATGGTTACACTGCCTTCCATTGGCACTGTATGCACTCAGAAACCAGCCTGGTTCTGACCATCATCTTACGCCCCATGAAATAGCAACAGGCAGAAGGATGCACACTCCATTGACACCCCGAGCTAGAGCTAGATGTCATGCCCAGCCAACAGGAGAAATCTTAGGGTCTGAAATGAAAAATGACTTGATTTGCATGACATCTCGTCTTACTGTAATTTCAGGACAGCTGCAGTGATGACAAAAAGGGTGCAGGGCAGCACAGAACACAGAAGGAGGTACTACTGCAAACTCAGTTCAGAGTTTATGTGTACCATCAATCTTCCCTGGAGACACGGTCCTGCTGAGAAACCACATGAGAAAGAAGTGGGATGAGTCAAGGTTCAACAGTCCATTCAGAGTGGAGAACGTTACTCCCTCTGCAGTCAAGCTAGAAGGAAGAAGAGCTCGGCTATTTCTGGGTGACACCAAGATATACATCGGAGAAAGCCCCCTGCCCGCACCCCAAGGCGTAGATACTGCAGACGACAGGGAAGAATCACAGCACGTGCAGACGAGATCCATGACGAGGAAGAAGGACGCATGACCAGCAAAACAAAGATAAGGGACTCATGTCCAAGTTGTGGCTTAAAAGTGGACATTTCCTCTGAGCAAAAAAAAGGGATAAGGACACCAAAATAAGGACTCTCTGTGCATCCTAGTTGCAGGGTAAAGAAGAGAATTGCACGTATAAGCCACAACATATTCTGTTGACTTTGAACTTTGGACCGAGGCATGCTGAAGCCTTGATAAGATTGATAAGAAAGAAATGATCGAGGACACACAAACTGGAAGAAAATACAGTATCCGATCGATTCCAAACAGAAGCATTATTTGGACTCACTTATGGTGTCTCATAGCAGCGACATCACTAAAGACGTTCTGAGCTATTTTGACCTAGTCTTGAGGTCATCCGCGTCACTAGTGTTAAGGGTCACTAGCTTCACTGAATTTCTTCAAGACCCTGAAAATGAAAAGGTCATAAGGAGGCTGCTCATCGTGATCGCAGAGCAGTTCCTCCTGCTTCCAGAGTACCTGGAGGACAAGACAAATGTCCCAAGCAGAGGAAGAAGCGAATAGGCTTGTCAGTGTGCTATTCTTTTGCTTAATTGAAGACTGTCCAGATCTTGCTGGGAGACGCACTGACGTCTCGACATTTCTTCGAGATCCTGCAAACACAGAACGTTTGAGCATAATTCTGAATGGAACCATAATCCAGGTTGCTCTTGAAGCCCACCGAAATCTCAGAATCTGCCCCGCAGTGCAGCACGGACAAGACCATTGTCCCTGTCACCAGAAGATAGCAGATTGGCGAGCAATATCTTCTTTTGCCTATTTGAGGACTTTCCAGAACTTGTGTGGAGACCTGCCGGTGTTGACGTCCTCACTTTCATCAGAGACCAGGTAATTCTACACAGATGAGCATGGTCCTAAATGGTATTGTGATGCAGGTTGAACTTTCTAATCATCATCAGAATTTCTGGAGGAGACTGTATGACTTTCCACGAGGGACAGATTGAGAAAGTATTGCCAGAGACTTCACTCTTGCGTATACTATCAAGGACACAACATGTCTTCCGGAGTGAAACAGATAAGAGGAACAGATTGGGAGCTTGTGTATTTTGAACAGTAAAAAAGGACTTGCTGAAATTATTGCCTTAATTGACATTTTTCAAATACAGAAAAGAGAACTGTATCCAGAGTCAATAGACAATCCATTGTCCAGACAAAGGAGGACAATTGTTCCAGTACCTGCAACCGACAAGCAGAGACATCAGAATCCAGAGATATTGTTGATTAAGATGTATTAAACAATTGATTTTCTTTCCATAGATTCTCAGGAGGAGAGACGTACTTATTGTTCCAGAACTAAGTGCTGCCTAACCCACAGAGGCATAATGTATGTATGCATTGTATTCATCATTGTTCTACTTTCACTGAAAATTCGAACTGCATTTTTCACAGGTGCACAAAGTATTCCGATTCCAGTGCACCCACCTAATGATGTATGCATGACACCCACAAAAGCACCCAGACCCTTTATAGTGATTCCAGTCCCTAGAAGGTCTGACAAAGGAGTGAGTGAACTTGAAATGGATGTGGTTAGCAATGACACACATGCAGTGACAAGCAAGTTGAACAGCCAGAGACAGATTCAGCAGAGTAAGAATGAAAAAAAGAGTTACTGACAATCACACACATCCACACGATGAGTGCACATACACCAGGTCTAGTGCAAATAACTGCAGAACGACAGTCCAAAGAAAGGGGGAAGGTTGGACAAACAACGATGAGAAGCTCTCCTACAAGTGAAGTGAAAAGACAAATGGAGAGAGCTGAACTGTTAAAGAAAAAAAGGAGTTGGAGAAGAAGCCAACTGAGACAGCATTGATAAGCACCCCTGATCCAGTACTTAAAAGGGTAAGTGCAAGCCCAGCCAAAATCACATGAGCATAGATTATAGCAGAATCAATATGGCCATTCATAGCCAGAGCAAGGACAAGGCAAGAAGAAAAAGAAAGAATTGGCAGACTTTTTCCTACTCAATTGGTACAGATGAAGAGGCCTGCACCATGGATTGAGGTACCTGAGAATCCTCCAATGAGAAGAAGCTACGTGGATGCTATTAAGGATGTGATGATAGCAAACTGCATGAAAAGCTTGAGAATAAAGAGAAGAATACAAGGAGATGACAATGAACTAAACAACTACTTAGACAGCACCACACATTTGGGAAATAACATATGGTACCAACACATTAAAGAAGTTGGACGAGAAAATTCAGAGGGAGAATGCTTTGTTTGTGCACTCCTACCTTACAGCATGGGGAGGTCAAAGATCTTCGTAGCTGTGGAAATTGATGTCCAGACAGTACACTGTCTATCACACATAGCAATGTGCACCACCAGAGGCCAGTTCATGGGAAGTGATGCCTGACTGAAATGGGCAACTGAAGCAACTGACCCAAATGAAGACGATTATGTCCAAGACATAAAGACAAGAAACAATGGAAAAACAAAACACATTGTGATCAGATATGAGAAGCCTGGAGTCAAAGGAGTAGAGATCAGACGAGAATCACATCACAAACTAAACGTTCAAGGGAAAATGCCAGAAGAAGCTTGAAAGTAGAAGAACAGAGGCCAAATGCAAATTTGCCTTCGCCAGACAGATGGGAAAAAGTAGTGGTGATCTGCAGAGCGTGGATGGTCTTCGGTCACTATGAGCCCACTATCAACATAGTGCAAAATGGATGCAAACCATATGGCCAAAACTTGCTAAACTATTGATGTTGGTCGAAGACAGAGGAGGACCCCTACAGTACCATTGGAGAATCCAAAATTCTGCTTCCAGAATAATGGTACAAGAAAGATGGGAGAGAATCAGAATTATGGCTGAGTCTTTGACGCTCCAGGAATGGTACACATACTGCCGTGATCATGGATCATTATTGGGCATGTGGATCCAAAGCGTATATCAGGCTGCCGACAAACTCGGGAGGTATATGCGCACTAGTAAATGTCCATGTTCGAGTACTGGTGATTCCAAAAAGTGGTCTGAATTTTGGCAGTTTCCCAAAAGCAGATGCTCACCTGAGGATAAGGGGATCTGTGGAACTGATGAGCCGAATGAAGTGAGAGAATTACTTTTCTGCCAAACCCATAGAAGCTTTTGATGCTATCCCATATGAACATAGACTGTTCAGTCAGACATCTTCTATGTTCAGAACAATTTTCATGCCAATAATTCAGGTTGCTGCAAATACTAAATGGTTGCAGATATCCAGATGGGAGTTACTGCAAACCATCAACACAACCTTAAAAGGATTTCCTGCAGTCAAAGAAGGGCAATTCGACTAATGACTCTCCGGAACAGATATGTCCTTGACATGATCACAGCTATGGATGGAGGTGTTTGTGCAATAATTGGAGAATCATGTTGCACATTTATACCATCCCACAATGAGGAAAATGGAACGTTGAAAGAGGCCATAGGTATGCTGACAAAATTACAGAATCAGATGATGATTGAAGCTGACAAAGTGGATGACAACAGCTGGTTTGGATCACTATTTTCATGGGTTCCACAATGGATGGCAGATGCATTCAAGTTCCTAAGAGCCCTACTAGTGATGATATTGCTCGGATTCTGTGTTATCAAAATAATAATCTCTCAGTGCCAGAAGACTGCGAAAAAGGCCATAGGGATGAAGATCATGATTGATATTGAACCAGGATGGAAGTCCAAAGACCTGACTAATGAAGAAATAAGAAACTTTGTGAAAGCTAGCATTCATGCACCAGAGGGAACCAAGTTTCGGTATCCAAGGAAACACAGAAACTATGTGGGAACATGGATCTATTGCAGTCCAAATTGACAATGTCAACTTATGACATGGAATAAGGATGAACATGTGAGAACAGCAGGAAGCTTGAATGGAGTGACAAAAATATGGACCCCAAAGAAACATTTCTTCAGAACTTCATGTGTGGACACAGAAAATGAAGTAAAAGTGGACCCAGAAGATGAAGTGAAACTGAATACAGAGGATGCAGAAAAGATGGATACAAAAGAAGAAGTGAAAGTGGTCGATGAATCGCCCAGAGGGGGGAGTTCAGAGGAGGTCCCAAGCACAATTCACACTCCTACCGCTCATTTTGAAGTACCAGGAACATTCACGCCGAAATATGTGACGTATGATGAGCAAATAAACCAGCAGAGAGCCGCAGTTGGGCTCTGCCCAGTACCTATCAGACTGATAGCACCTATTGAAGTACCTGCACATAAGAAACCTTGGACAGTAAGGTACCCATTGAGGAAACCATATTGACAAGCGAGACAAAATGACGATTGTCAAAACACAATGCCTGAAGAAGCCAAGAAAGTCCTAAAGGAAGATGAATGGTAACATCACAAGAACCCGGACCGACTCGCATATAGAAGATATGACGACCTGCAAATGACGAAAAGAGATGAAACACCATGGATAAGTGACATCCTGAGTTTAAAGTGAAATGAGTGATGTAAAATGTTAGAAGCTTATGCCATGAGCATGATGAAGATATGCAGCCAGTTTACACATGTACATATGCATGGAACCGCAAGAATGCTAAGAAAATTGTGTGGCTTGCTAAGCTTAATAGTAAGATATATTGTGGCAAGTGCCATCTATACATATCTGCCTTGAGAACAAAGAACATTATATAAGTATACTTCCACTATGCACAAGAGCAGAACTGACCAAAGGTTACTTAAGATCTCAGGAAGAGAGCTCCGCAACAGGAAAATTGAAAATTAATGACAGACAGAAACCCAGACAAAGACAAGTCATGCCAAGAAGCCAAGGTCATACCAGCTGACATAGCCCAACAGTCGATACACTTAATGAGGAGAAGAACAGAATATCCTATTCTGAAAGGTCAAGATAAGCTACAGGAGGCAGATGGTTGACAGGTGGTTTTATTCTTATCTGCTCTATTTTCCTTTCTTTTCTACAGAGTTGCTTTTTAGTAGACATTTTGGTCAGTCTGTTGGGAAAAAAGAATTGTAGGTTTGAATGTTTTGCAATGTATATGCATGTATTGTGAATGGGTGTGTGGGTGTGATTGGAGAGCTTAATATAGTGCTGTTTGATTATTAGGTGGCATACAAGTTGTGGATGGGAAGGTTGTGAGAGTCAGAGCATTTAGAGGTGTGATGGTGTTGGGTTTGTATGGGAGTGGTTGTGTCATTGAATCAGTAGGGACATTTTGCTGTTTTCAAGAAAACAGGGGGTGTTGCAATGGCAGTGTTTAGATGGGAATAGGAAGAGTGTGAATGGTGCAGAATTATGAGTTAGAGTGAAAGAAATGGTGGTTCGAAAAGAATAGTCTGGGGTAATATAGACTGGACCTGTGTTGTTGTAATTACATACATATACATGGTACTTTACTGTACTTACTTTGTAGAGTGTGAATTGTATTCTTTTTCGGTTCTTGTCTTCAGCAATGTGTTTCTTTCCTGTAATTGTAAAATAAATGTAGTGGGGGGATGTGGTAATGATGAAGTACTTTTAAAAAGTAAGGTTGTTATTCATTAATTTTGTAGTAGTTGTTGGGAAAAGCAGTTAATGAAATTGCTGGACATTTAAAAATCTTTGTTTTTAGGAGCATATATAGTTAAATATAGAAGATGCAGTGTGTAACATATTGTAAAAGAGAAAAACAGTTGATGGAAATGATATGTAGTATAATTTTAAATGGTAGTTGGTGTAAAGAAGTTTAATATGTTAGGAGTACATGCATACTTGCCAACATGATCCATTCTAAGCTGTAGGTGTTTATGTACTCGTAGATTTATTGTTTACGTTCTGGGACTTGTAGTTGCACTTTTCCCATTTAAAAGTCGGAGTACAAGTCCCAGATTGTAGAGAAAAAAATAAGATTGTATAAGCAACCTAAAGGCTGGAATGGGTTATGATAGTAAGTATACATATACTGTAAATATCTTAAACAGGCACACACTGAGTGCCATGCCAATTAAATAAGGTCTACAAATCTATTTTATCTGATTTTCCTTTCTTTTATGAAAAAAGTGACACAGTGGTGCTATAGATGCCCATATGCATTGTTTAACTTTCAAAACAATGCTTTCAAAAATAAATATTTTTAAATGCAAAGCATTTTATATGTTTATTTGATATACATGTCACAGTTTGAATTCCAATCCTGTTTTTTTCTTTGCATTCTGGAACTTGTAGTTTAAATTTTATAATGGGAGAAGTGGAATTGGAAGTGACGCAAAGGAAGAAATTAAGACCTGATAAGCACCTACAGGTTGGAATGGCTGGTGTTGCGATGAATGCATGTGCTGCCAACATATTAAACTGGAGCACACCAGGGGCCTGATTCACCGAAGAATTTTATAATGGTGCAATCTCAATGGAAAAGGCTCTGTGAATCAGACCTCACATGTCACTTAAACATGGTCTACAAATCTATTCTATCTGCTTTTCCTTTCTTTTATGAAAAAGTGACACACAGTGCTGCTGTAAATGCACAATTAATTTTCTTTTTAATTTAATGAAATTGCTCTTAAAAAGAAACATTGTTAAACACAGAGCATTGTTATGTTTTGCTGCTTCATGTGAGCAGGTGCTGAATGCTGCAGCAACACATGGCTTTCAATAGAGTAGTTTCAAAAGTGAATATGCTTATTGTGAAGCGTATTACAGGGTAAGTAGCAGAAATATATATATATATATATATATATGTGAAAGAGTTGAAGAAAATATTTTTTCAAAATATAAGCATACCTGTACTATCTTTTTGAATCTGGAAATAGAAATCTTGGACAGTTTCAGAGTAGTTTTTGATGCAGATGCCTTTGATTAACAGGAGATATGTACTCTCAGAGAGCAAGTGTACATTTTAAGTTGTTAACTGAGATGACAGGGTTAGCGGTAGAGGTTTTGGATGTGATTGGTGGATGGATGTGTGACTCTTTGAAAGCAGCCAATGTGGGAGTGTTGATAATATGAAAGTGGAAAGGGTGGAAGGGCTGCCCCTGTGTTACGAGTTCTGGGGACACTAAGGTAGTCGGCGGACAACACGTGCCACATCTGGGTCTTTTCAGGATGCCTGCCATGGAAAGGGGACTGTGGGGATCAGCCAATTATGTTTGCTGGGTGTGGTGTACAGGAAGAGAGGGTGGCAGAAGTTTTGTTTGCTGGAGTTGTGAGAGCACTGAAAATGGCTATGGCTATGTGTTTGAGACAGTAAAGTGTGTGGAGTTTGGGGGACTGTTCAATTCAGTCATTGAAGGTGTATGCTGAAAATGATTGTATCTTTGGATTGGCAGAAGTTGATGTTTTGTGGCATCTATTTTGTGGCTTAAACTGGGCAAGCTTGTTTTCATTCTTTGGGAGTATGGCTCACTTTAAAAGTCCAGACATTGTAATTATGCATTGTGGGGGGGGGGGCAGTTTGGGGTTTGTGACTGCAGTGTATTTACAGATTGCCCTGAAGGATTTATTTAAAAGTCTAATGAAACTGTTTCCTGCTGCCAATATATTTATTTAATGAAATATATCACAGGCAAACATAGAGATGCCAAACAAACTTTTTCAGTCCCCAAATGGAACAATACAGGCAGCTTGTCAATAAATCTGTATATGCTTTTTGATATGCTGCAGTAATGTCATCTTTTGAGAATGACAATATGAGGTCGGATGGTGTGAATGTTTTTGTGAAGATTGAGTTAATTTCACAGATGTTGGAAATGCAATTTTCCTTTACAATGCTAGGAATGCATTGAAAAGGTTCCTGTAAGAAAATTGCAAGGGGAGATATAGAGTGTACAGGACTACTGTACATAAAAGTACAAAAAAAAGGAAATATATAGTACCCCGCCCCAAAAAGGCTCTTTTCAGAGATACCACTAAATGATAGATAACTGAAATTGTGTTTAATTTCCTCCCTCCACCTCTTTGAGTGGCTGTGATATCCGCGGACACCTAGGTAGTCCACGAATAGCACATGCCATATCCCAGTCTTTCAAGGATGCCTGGCATGGAAAGGGGACTTTGGGTTTAGCCAATGAGGTGTTCTGGTTGTGGTTTACAGGAAGATAGGGTAGGAGGTGTTTTTATTGTTGTGTGTAGGGAAGATGGATGTGGCTATTGCTAAGAAAAAGCTCACTGTGTGGATGTTGGGAGATCTTTAGAAAGGTACACAGAGTTGTGTGGCAACTCTGGTACTATTGATTTAGAGAAGTAGAAGTTTGGTGGTATACATTGTCTGGGCTAAACTGGGTGAGTGTATTATCATTTTGTAACACTATTGCTAAATTTCAATGCCCAGATATTTTTGTTGTTCATTTTGGAGGAAATAGTTCGGGCTATGTTACGCCACTATGTTTGCAGGTTGCATTAAAAGATATGTTACAAGGCTTAATGGAAATATTTCCATGTGCAAAGATTATTTTTTGGGAAATACATCCAAGGGAAGTATGCAGATGCCCAAATGTGTTTCGCCCACAACTAAAAGAACGTAGACACCTTGGAAAATAAAGGTGTATGTGCTTTTTTTAATGGTATAGGCATGGCATCTTTTGAAAATGAAAACATCAAGTTGGATGGTGCAAACAACTTTTGGAGTGATGATGTGAATTTTACTGATTTTGGGATGTTTCTTGTAAATATTCACAATGCACTGAGAAAGTTTATGTGAAAAAGATGTACAGTGCATACGAAAACATGTGTAAGTAGCTTTAGGAAATACAAACAAGAAAAGGAAAATCTATTTTAAAACTGAAAAAAGGCTCTTTTAAGAGCCACCATTTACAATAAATTGTTAAAATTAAGTGTAAACCTCCCCACCCCCATTAATTGGACAATCTGTCTGCAGACACTGTGGTAGTCCTCGGTTGGCACGTGCAACATCTGGGTCTTTTACGGGTGCCTGGCATTGAAAGGGAACTGCAGAGACCATGCACGGTCAGTTGTGATGGGCGCGCAAATTGGAGATCAGACAATCAGGTTTCCTGGGTGAAGTGTACAGGAAAAGAGGGTAGTAGGAGTTTTGTTAACAGGAGTTGTGAGAGGATTAAAATGGCCATGGCAATGGTACGTGACTTGGGACCGTTGGTTGAAGGTCTATGCTGAGCACTGTAGATTTCTGAACATCTTGGATTATCTCAATTGGAAGTGTTGTGGTATGGAGTGCGAAGCATTAATTGGGTGGACTTGCTCCCATTTTCTGCAGATATGGTTGAATTAAAGCATGCAGACATTTGTATTATTCTTCAATGTGGAGGGAAAATTTTAGTGTACATGATTGGAATTTCTTTGCAGTTTGCATGGAAGGCGACATTGGGAAAGTTGAAGGAAATGTTCCCTAATTCAAAAATAATGTTTTCACGCATTGCCCAGAGACAGATATGGATGTGCTCAAGTTTATTTGGTCTGCAAATGGAAAAAGCTAGACGCAACGCCAATAAAGCCGTGAGTGCTTTTCTGCGAGATTTTGGCATGACAAAGTTTCATAATGAGAACATTAAATTTGATATTTCCAACATTTTTCGGAGAGATGGAGTCCATCGAACTGATGTCGGTAAACAGATTTTTGTGGAAAACCTCCAAAGCATAATAAATAAATAAATACATTCAGTAAAATGTTTCTTAGTTCAGTTTATAAAACACAAAAAGGTTCTTTTAAGAGCCACCATTTTTAAACGCAAAACAATTCAAATGAATTTTCTCTCCACATGCCAGGAATTTGTTTGATGTCTGCGGAACTACCACGCTGTACGCTAACTTTGCAGGGTGCACAGGCGCCTGTGTCTTTTTTTCTCACTTCTATTTTTTTTTACTGTGAAAGGAAGCTTTTTGGAGGTTTTTTTGCAGGAGAGGGAAGTTAAGGTGGGGAGGGAAGGGGCACCAACCACACGGACGTAGGGGCAGGTAGACAGGGGAAGATGTTGGGACTTGCCTTAAATTTAAGTTGGGGACAGAGTTTCTTGTACTCTTTGACAACTGCCTCAAAAGCACCTTGAAATTGCTCCCCGTTGCAGAGCAGTGTGTTGCAGTATATGCAGAACACTGTGACGCCTCGAAAGGTAAGGATCTACGGCATCCCATATGGCCTGCAAGGAGGCCGGTGGGATTCTGTGCCCCAAAGGAGTACCCTAGGTACTGGAAGGAGCAGGAGAAGAAGATGGCACAGAGGAAGATAACCTGGTCCTCCTGAGAAAGGAACAGCCTTTCTCAGTTCAACTGGGTGGTTAGATCAGACGTGGCAGCACATTGATGTGGTCCCAAAGGAGTAGTTCCACTGTTGTCCATGACTGAGTTTCACTCCACACTCCATGCATTCAACACGGGCAGCCTTCACCTTCAAGACACCACCCATGGTATTAACGAACTGCCACTCCATGGACTCATTCCAGGTGCTGGAGGTAGGCACTCCTCTACCTCATCTTCGTCTTCCTCTTGATCCTCCTCTACATCATCACACCTGTTCCCCTGTTCAGGCATTCCAGGTTGTCTAGGTGGTGGTGGTGGTTGGGGATGAAAAATGGCCATAAGAGATGGAGTAGCAAGATTAGTAGTTGTTCTGAAAAATAGGTGCTGTCAGCTGCTGTCTCTGGATAGCCAGATTGAGAATGAGGAAAAAGTGATGGGTGGGTCCCTTCAGAGTAACTGTCCACAGACAGTTGTGCTGTCCACGGACAACCGAGTCACAAAAAGGCCTTGAAAAATTGTAAAAAGTTGCCAGTTCAACCAAGAATGTGTCTGGGAGCTGTGGAAGGGTAAAGTTTCAGCTTCAAACATCCTAGATTGGTGGAAAGTGCAGTGTTGAACAGTCTGCAGTCGCGAGCACCCCATCACGCTGCGCGGGTGTGGTCATGATGACGTGCGAGGCCGTCTGTGGCCATGACGATCGTCCGTACACACCCATCGGGTGGGAATCACAGGGCTCATGCGCTTGGTGTCCGTAGATCAGGCTTAGTGTCCACAGACTAATTAAAAGTGCATCAAGGGAAACTGGACATTGCGCCTGTCTGAGGTAACCTCCATTGTGAGTGCGGACACCCTGGACAGTGAAATATCCGAGGACTCGTAATGGGAGTTTTAATAAAAAAGGAAATATCACAAAACAATATAAAAAACATTTATAGTATACAAAATATATTTATTTAAAAAAGGAAATGGGTAACATAAATGGGCGGCTTTGGATTTTCTGCAAAATAATCATGAGCGGAGGAAGGGAGTGAGGCTTCATGAAAGCGTCTTTGATTAAAATGTTCAGAATTTGATGGGGATGATTTCTGGGGACAAGGGGAAAGGTGCAGGAAAGGACAGAGATAGGGAACATTTTAATTACATGATTTTTCACATAATGTAAAAGTTCTCTAAAATCATTACTTAGTTCATCCAATCTTTTGGACAAGTTCGTGATTTGATTATTTACAGTTGGAGATAGGGTATCTCTTTGTGATACTTGGGATTGTGTATAATTAAACTGGAGTGTGGTTTCTTCATGAAAACTATGTACTGTATGAAAAACTGAAATTATTATTTTAGTAAGGTTTGTACAAATTACATTATTTGTTACACTAAAATATGTATTGTATACCATTCGAGATGTTATCATCACTCATTTTTTCTTTTGGGAAGTTCTCCTCTAACCATTGAGTTTGCCATTTCTGTGATAATAAAGTGCTTCTGTCTTATGACATATGTTTATATAATGAAAGCTAATAATAGATAAATAAGTACAATGCACTTACTATTTAGTGAGAATGTGTTCATCAATTAAACCTGCTGGTTCTCAACCTGTATGCAGAGTTCTATTGAGAAGATTCTATGAAGTGCACAGTTATGGTTTGTGATTGGTGCATTCCATTTTAATGTTTGTAAGTGTTTGCACCAATTGGTATATTTGCGTGTCGTAAACATTAGTTATGATTTCATGTACATCTGTTTGTTGGTTGATGTTTGTTGGTTGATGGGTACAACTTTTTTGGGTCTGTGCTTTGATTCTGGACTTTGTGAATGCACTCTGACATCCACGGAATACTGCACAGTCTGAATATCTGCCACATTGGGGGCGAGTATAATATAAGGAACTTATAGCAGATAAGGGTGCACTAGTAAAAACCTATGAAATTCACTGAAACAACTTAGTTAAAGGGACTTTATGGTTAAGTTGTACTGACAAAAACCCATGAAATTTACTGAAAACCTCTGATAAAGGAACGTAATGGGTTAGTTGCACTAACAAGAACCTATGAAATTCACTGAAAGAACATTGTTAAAGGGACGTTATTGATACAAATAAAACAGAAAAACATTGCAATTCGCCAGATATGGTACGCTAAGCAACCATAAATTGTGCCACATTCGTGCAGTGCTAAGACTAAAACCCAGGACATCAAAGATGACATCAGAAATGCCATGCAATATTTCATCACATCACAATGATATCTTTATTACTGCAGCAGGACTTTTTGGCTGTTAATGCATGCGGTTATACACATATTGGAGGACGTTCCTCAAATTTCTATGCATTAAGTGGATACTGATTAGGTTCACTTATAGTAGATGTAGGACTGGAATAAGAGCTGAAACTTGTTTTTGGTATTATTAAAGACCAACATTTAATGAGTGGAAGAACACAAGGAACGATCTTTAATTTTATCCTGGGGTTGATTGCTGAGGTAAGACTATATTGAAGGGATCATATTCCCCTACAAGAGTTCTAATGGATATATACACAACTCACAGGGCTGATTGTTTAAATGAAGATACATACTGCATTATGTGAGAAGTATGGAAGGTTTGTGTATGTGCACAATTACAAATCAGTAAATTGGAAACGCAAGATAATAGAAAGTTAGTAACATTTTGTTTATCTGAATTACTTGGCAGGGCGACAGTACGGGTTTTCCTGAAGATGGGTAATGGTACCTGAAAATCCTGGTAAGTATTAGCTATGGCAATAGAACTGAAATCAGCATTTCTTTTGGTGAATTTAAGAAATTGAACTTTCTGCTTACTGAAATGTACGTTTTCATTTGTATTTAAGATTGCAGGACATTTTATTTTGGTATTGATATGAAGAAAAAAACGTTTTGTTGGTAAATAGATTTACATTTTTTAAATGTTTGAACCATATATGACAGAAGTTTGGAGAAATAAAATAGATAAACTATTGAATAAGATATTGTTGTATATTTTATAAAGTATTACATATTTGGAAGGGCCTATTTCCTGGTTTGAGTACTATTGGGATCCCCTTGTTGGTATGAAAGGGGAATTCTTAATGATGTTTATGGTATCAACAGGGCATGTTTGATACCTCCCACATGCACCAGAAATGTTCTACATTTTCAGGCCATTGAGAGGAGTCCATTTAATTACGTTACATTTTGTGTTCACCCCCTTCTCGTTGTGGAGTCGTAATAGAAGCATATGACCTAAATCCAGTGACAGAGGTAGTATGCTTCTAGAGACCCCTAACCTGTTAAAGAAAATTCAGTTATGATTGGACAACTAATATAGGGTTAATTGAAACTCATACCTCATTCAAAGATTTCTCCATTATACACAAGAAGAAAGAGAATGTGTCTTTGTTTATCACTAACTGTCATTTGGTTAACCTTCGGGTGGTGCTCCTTTGGTTCCATTCGAATTTGATCCAAACTCTGGGTGTTCTGTAGCAAATCTTTATTTAGTAACGATTTTCTTTGAAGCAGATTAGTAACCACAGACCAATTGCCATTCATTTTAAAGCAGTGAAATGCTCTTTTAGAAATACAACAATTGCAACTGAAAGAAAGTAGTAAATGTACAATAAGGAAGCTTAACAAATGTATATGGTATATCAGAAATTGAACTGAAATGTGCATTTTCTGTTGGATCTGCTTGGGGCTTTTTTAACAATGAGGTGAGCAATGCTACCTTGAATACTGATGGATGCTTTTCAAAATCATGGGGTCATTTTGAATACTTCTAAACATTTCTATGATAAATTGAATCGTAATTTGCTATTTGTAAATAGGGGTAGGACGCATCTTCAAAGCAGGACATGATTGTTTGATTTATGTAATCAAAAGCCATCAGGCATGTTAGCTAGTGAATGAAATGATCATCTAATGGTCTGTCAGTGTTAGATCTTGATAAATAATCACAGGTAAATAATGAAGATCAATTAAGAGGTCCCTCACCCTCTTTGTAAACATTGTTTGGGAGTATCAGCTTACTGGTCAAGGCTCTGGTTTTATGTAGCTCATGTATATCTATTTTTGTAAAGCAGGATCTATTTTTGTAAAGCAGGAGCTGTTCTTGATAATAATACTGCTTAGCTCATTGATTGTGACATGTCTAGGTGCATGTATCGGTGCATACAGCCATGGAAATGTGGGTTAGCTAGATAAGATAAAAACATTGCCATTTTCATCCTGCAATTTCAGGTGGCCAAGGTGCCTTTATATTAAACACCTGGTATTAAACAAATATAGCATATATGATCCATACAGTGCTCAAGATAAGGCTGTGAAGTGGGAGCAACATATATTTAAAGGAGATACAAATTAAAATATGCCTTTTTCATCAAATGTCGTCTTTTGCAGTAATAATTTGAGATCTCCTTGCTGTGCATCACTCTGCTGACACCCCTGATCAGACATATGTGTGAATATGGGTTGGTTGAAGCAGAGAGGGACATCATTTTTGTCTGCTGTTTCCTTTTTTAGGAGTATTTGCCCTCCCTGCTTTTATTATTGCATGATGGAAAGGTTGCTGATGCCCATGAGGACCCTTAGGCTGATGTAAATGTACACTGGGTAAAAACAGATATGTTTGCAGATTCTGAAGGAACGTTTTTTTTTTGTTGGTGATGTGTGGGGGCAGTATCTCGGCATTAATGAACAACATCTGTTACTCCAGACGTTATTAAGTGTTGGAATGATATGAATAATAGTGAGGAAATAGGCTATCTTGGTCCCTCCTTGATATTGAAGGCATGCATCAGTGTGCATGATTCTCGCATGTGGTGGAAGCAGCAAAAGAAGTGAAACATATATTCCCCGCCTAATGCCATTGTGCACTTATTGGTAGTTGTGGAGCAGATGTTATCTCTGTGGAAGAATATTTGTCTGCTTTTGTGCTTTTGATGAAACTCTCTGTTTTAGGATTTTTTCTATAAATTCAAATGAAAAGATAACTTTGCAGATGTTGCAGTATAGGTAAAGAATGTTCCAGTGACAACAAGAACAGTCATAGAGAAAATGATAAATACATTGTGTGATATCTGATGAGCAAAGATACAGAATGTTCCAATAGTCTGAATCGAAATTTGCTAAATTAGCAAATAAATCGTGTGATCAGGAGGCCATTGAAAGGACCGGTGGGGTTGAATGGGTCTCTCCTTCCGCTGTGGCAGACAAGTGAAATGGTGATAAGCAGGGTCGGACTGGGGCATACAATTGACTGGATCACCAATGAAGAAGTGATCTCTGGTCGCAAATTGCAATATGTTTTCTTTGTGACAAACTCTTTAAATAGTACACAAGCAAGCCTTGTCCTGCTACTCCTCCGCGACCTTGCGGCAGCCTTCAACCTGGTGGAACATGCAGTCTTGTGCAAACACTTAGAATTGGCGACCCACTTCCTAAGTGATGCAATAGCATTGGTCTGGTCCTTTTAAGCTAATAGAACTATGAGTGTCTTCTCCCCATCGGCTTCGGCTGACCCTATTCAAACTACATGTGGTGTTCCACAAGGTTATTGTGTCTTGTGTCTTGCCCACTATGTATAATATATTTATCAAGCCCCTATTCGACAAATTGGACAGATTGGGTGTCATATACACTAACTATGCTGATGACACCCAGATCCTCATTCCCCTTTCAGGCAATTTTGATAAGGATACGGCCTTGGTAAATGAAATATACCTCCTCATTCAGGCATGGATGGCATCCCATGGCCTCTGCCTAAATGACGATAAAACAGAGATACTGATCCTTGGCTCTAAAGCCAACCTAAAAAACAAAGTCCCTACTATGTTTCAGTCAACATAGATGGGAAAATAATCAAAGTAGTAAATGAGGTAAAAACATTAGGGTTTTCTCTCGATTCCACCTTATTTTTTAAAAAAACAGGTTAACTCCCTGGCCTTCTCCACGGCCTACACAGGCAAACTTGTTAGGGCCTGCAGACGTTATCTAACAGAAGCAAGCTGTATTACCCTCGCCAATGCTCTAATATTGTCTAAACTGGATTATTGCAATTACCTATATCTAGGAGATAACAAACATATCCTTTACAAACTACAAACACTTTAGAATAACACCTTAAATGGCCCTTAACCTAACCAATAGAGAACATATCTCTAACCTCAGAAGAGACCCCCACTGGCTAAAAATAAGGGATAGGATCTTACTTAAAACCGTTTCATTCACCTCTAAATGTCTCAATAACGCAGCTCCACCATACCTCACAGAGAAAATGACTAAAAAACTACTACTCTCCTGTCCAGAGCAGCCAACTCACACTCTCTAAAAATACCTAGGTACAGGTTAACGAAAACTGGAGGAGGCAGTTTCCCAGCAAAAGCTGCACAACACTGGAATGCACTACCTCTGAGCCTCAGAATTGATAAACCTTATCTCAGATTGAGACGTAACACCCTAAACTGGCTGCGATCCAATGATATATGACTCTAGGACACCTGCAATATTTTTACTCCTGACCATGATTGCTCTTATCCTACTGTACCATTCCTACATGTATCTATGTAATTGACTGTACCCCCCAGTGCAACCCACATGTATCTGTAATGCATACAATGTATCACACTGGCCTACTTTGATTTAAAAAAAGAAGAAAAAAAAGTGGGGCCGCTCTAACCATTAAAACTGGCCCACAGTAACATTTTGGGCTTGCACTTCGGGCCTTGCCCTACTGCCCTATAGGCCAGTCCAAGCCTGCCTGCGTGTAACACAGAACAACGCAAAGTCACAGCAAGGCTTTCTCTGTGAAGTGATTTATCAGAGCCTCACAAGCAGCCTTCAGGGGTAGTGATGTAAGGTGCATGCTAAAGCCTGAACATTTGGATGCTAACCAAGTGGGTGTGCGCACTGCAAATGATGAACCAAAGCAAGAATTCACTTATTAACATAAGAAAAAGTACCCGTCAATTATCAGTCACATTTGACAGGATGCTACTGGGAAAACAGACTTCACAAACCACTTCGCACTACAACCCCAAATACATTACACCGCCAAAGTGCTGCACTGTCAAATTGCGTGCACCAATAGGTAACGGCCACACTTAGCACATTTCACAACATTCACTCGTGTCAGGCCCTCTGCCAACACATTATCAATTATAACACATTAAGCAGTTATGTAGGTGTGTAGCAGTTGTTGAGTCACTTAGCCGAGTTGGGAGCAGCATTGAACTGATACTAACCAAACATCAGTCCAAAACCTCTATACGACATTTCATTCTGACACAGTGGAGATCCATTGTTTTTGGAGTAAGGTAGGTCACTGACAGACATGGACAAAAAATAGACTATTGCAAACCACTAGGCCAAACGCCAAGGGCACCACATTAGCCCCCTGCCACGCCAGCTGGGGTGTGGGGGAGTCTTTCAATGGCTTCCCCGAGCTGGCGTGAAGGTTTAAGGCGAGGGAAGTACCCTATTGTAATATAAGGGGCTTGCTAGCAGGAGAGCCGGGTGCTTTTTATTACACTAGAGTGCGGATGCTAAACCAGCATGGGGTAGCCTTTCAAAGGCTCCCCCATACTGCTTTAGCATAGGCACCCTATAGAAGTGATTAACTCCTCACCATGGGAGCAGGGAGTTAATCACTTAATTAAATACAGAGCTGCTGCTGTTTTGGCAGTGATGCTGTATTTAGCAGAGCAACAGGGGCGGGGGTCAGGGGGCACTTTTTGTTTCCTTACCCCAGGCGCTGCCATATGTAAGGCCGGCCGTACAAACCACCTATGCAGTATTTAACATACACCATGTTTTGGGTGGGTAGTTTTCATCTTTGACAGTATTTCACTAGTGTTAATTAGGGGGTCACTCACAGGAGAATGCCAACTGACTTAAAAGAAGAGCAGAGACAGTGACCTCCCCCAAGCTCTGTACAGTATGGCTCTTAACAGATATTCAAAATGAAGATTTGCCTGAACTTTCTTTAATGCTGCAGCCATAGTACGGAGGAAGGAGAGATTAAATAATGACACATCAGTAAGCAATTTGCTGCAGATTAGCTTCAAATAGCCCCACCCTTTGGCCAGGTACTGCCTATGCCATGCCCACTTCACACAATACTAAACGCTGGTCAAATGTCCTTTCATTCCTCAAGCTGCATCCCAAGCTGGAATCAGGTAATGTTAGATGTGGGCAAGGAAGGAAATGATGCATCTTTGAAGGAAAAATTGATGAGAACAGGGCATGAGGGTGTGTGATGCCAACAGGCCAGGTGAAGATTTAGAGCATGACTGCCCTCACACAAGGAGCGGTCATCCTATTTGAACTACACATAGACGCATAACCAAAGCACATAAATCCCTGAAATTCAAGCCCAAGGGTGCTGCCCTGATGACGTCATTACTGGGCACCTGGGTTATAAAGGAGATAAGGGGTAGCCTTGTCTGGTACACACTGTGATTTGAGATAGGAGGAGCAGAGGTGATGCCAATACAGTTAGTACAGGGTAGAGGGTGAAGCTTGTGTACACCAGAGTATCCGGTATAATGAGAAGGACTATTGTCTTATCAAAGCAGAGTTGGCCTCACCAGTCTTACTTTGAACATGTCTGGATCAGCAGGGTGCACATTAAGTGATGGTCACAACTTATTAGTGTATCAATATACTTATTAGCCAACCCTGTACCTGTATTCAATAGTGACAAAAAGGGGAATGGATTTAGATAAGGTGTGGCCAATTGGTCCAGGGACCATAGAGGGGTATTAGCATGTCATGTAAGTGGTAGAAAATTAGTGTTGTGGGATGACATTGTAAACTATGTATGCTAATATGTGGTTTTCCACTATATAACCACTATATGACCTATAACCTCTTGGGGTGTAACAAGCCAGTGTCAGTTCGGTTGTAATAAACCTTGTTTTCCCATGCAAATTGGTGCAGTGGTTATTTTCGCGTTTGGATTATTTTTATTATTCAGGTATTGGGTCATGTTTTTCTTTACAATGTGCTAACCCAGACGTGATTCCAGACTCTCCGTGAGGTCGGGGGTGTCCCAGCCACATCTCCTGGGTTGCGGTGCCTGTCTGCAGTGACCAGCCCCCTGTGCATTACTTGAAGATATCCGCAGGTGCTGTGTTGCCAAAAGGCCTGAACATTCTTTGGAGCAGTGCGCCACACCCAGTTGTGTAGGCTATTGATGAGGACCCCACATTGGAGGCACTCTGGAGAATGCATAGATGTAAGTGCACCTTTGTGGGAGAAGATAATTAGGGGAGGTTGTGTGTGGAGTGAGTTGGTTGTGAGTGTGTGGAGTGTAAAAGACCACATGGTTATATATACTGTTTTTTACATTGAGCTGGCCAGAGGGACATCCTCCATCGAGCAGAAAGGTGGCATCATGGTAGTATAGTGTGAGAAAAAGAGAAGAGATAGATAAACAAGTATCTCCTCCATTGCTGGGGAAAGGCAGCACTGCAAGTATAGTAGAGGTCCAGTATAGCAAGCACATAGGATCTCTCCACACAGCAAAAGGGAGTGTGAGAAGGGGAAACCATTGTGTAAATAAGTGTGATTTTCTTCTGTATGCCTATTATATGGTGGGCCTGGGATTCATTCTGCCGGCACAAGGGGGCATAAGGAGGTAAATTGAGGAAGGGTCTAAATCTTTGTGTATCTAATTGTGTTTTATTGAATTGTGGTTTACAGTGTGTATGGAATTGGTATACTGTGGAGTAGTGGTTGTTGAGTTGTTTGAAGAGAGGTGTGGTGTGATAAGTGTGGTGTGTGGGGTGAGAAGAAAAGGGGAGGGAGATTGGGGAGTGTGGGCAGTATCGAGGGGGTGGGATGGATCTATGCCGCTGTATCGTTGTTTAGGAAACAAGAGGTTGCTATGAGTGTGTAACTGGAAGTAATCATGAGCACCATTACCCCACTTGAATACATATGTACCGCGCTTCTGCAGTACTGGAGAAAGATAATTAAGTACCATTGCATTGTGGGTCAGTGACACAAGGGGAGGGATGTATAAATCTTGGCCCGAAGAAAGATCGAATAACAAGGACATGTTGGGCATATGTTCATATATTTAGCTGCAAAGTATAAGGAGAGCCAGTTGAGAAACAGGCAGAGCATTCTGTAGCTGTAGAGGATTGTTGAGGATGTCGAGGATGACCAAGAGAACCCTAAAGGATGATAAACTGTAACCCCAGCACACAGTGTTATCCCCACACCTTGTATAACACCCACACCCTGGGATGCATCTACAACCCCCGCAGCCCCACCACTCCAACAGGGATGTTCCCCATTGCAAGCAGGTGCAGGTTATACTAATCCTCAGAATGTGCCCCCTCCAGCGCCACAGCAGTGAGCACCTGCCACCTATGTGAACATCCCAAAGACCTCATCAGCTAATGTTACGTGTGACCCATTAGTAATGGAGACAGAGAACAGGCCACGGGGAGACTTAGAAACAGCACTCTGAAGGTTAGAGGCAGAGCTTGTGCGAGTAAGGCTAGCACAGGGAGAAGGGCGAACAGTGCCAATAGGTACAGATAAGTGGAGAGCCATTGTTATATTATTTGAAATTGACAGTACAGCGATTAGAGACATACACGTTCAAATGAAGAATGATGTCCACAATAATGAGAGACGTCGAGCGGGGTAAAAGCATTCTGATTGTTTAGATTATGAGTCGATTAGATCAGATACAGATAGAGAAGGCGGAGTGGGTAACAGATGAGGAGCAGGAGGAAGAGATACCACCCACAATGACACTAAGAGTAGATTGTTTATGGGGTCCGCGACTCAGAACATAACCAGATCACATGACAGTGGTTAAAGGGAAGAGAATCGGAGAATGTTATGAGCCAAACAAATGGGTACCCAACTTCCATTGTTAGATAAAGGTCCCGGACAAGCACAATAAGTGTTGTGGCCACACATGGACAGAAACAATTTGATAAAGGTACTACCATCGCTCACAGCAAAAACAGGTGTGGATATATGCACTTGAAAAGTAGACAGCGGGCATCACATTAGCAGTGGGGGTTATGAAAACGTGTTCACTGCATTATTAGGAGACCAAGCAGATGATATTTGGAGGAAAGCGGGTTATCCTGGGGTACAAATGAGCAATGATAATCATGATGGAACACATTTTAATGATTGTCGTGCAAAAGTATGGGATGCCTCAAGGGCAGCTTATCCAGACACAGTGGATATACATTTGATTATTGTGCACACTCTGAGAGAAGATGAAATAGCTGAATTCAGGAGATGTTGAGAGTTGAGACAGGGGAACCATGGAACAACAACATAGTAAGATTCTACTGTATGCTAAAGAACATACTCCCAAAGGATGTAAAGAAAGATTTGGACACAGCGGTGGGGATTGATGCCAAGGGATAGGCACAGATTCAGCAATTATAGTACCCCATTGTAGGCAACGACAGCAAAAGAATGGCAACGGAGTGGACAGAAGGCTACCAAGGTTATCCAGATAACAGTGGGTGTCAGAGGGGTTATCAACAGGCCAGAAGGTGGTTTTAAGGAGTCGGAGGAGGATGATTTAGAGGAATCAGACTGAGATTTGGGGGGTCGGGACTGTGTTGGTCATGTGGGAAAATGGGACTTTTTGTGTGGGAATGTATAAGTAGACCAGCGTATTCGTATAATCCCTGCACCTACCCCACCGCACAAGTAGTCCCAATTACATATCACCAGCATTCAGGAATAATTCCCCTGAGTGTCCCTTATAGCCCAGACACAGCGCAGATGCCCCAGCAGTGGCAACAGTAACAGTATCAGGTATTATTACCACAACAGATGCAACCCCATGTGCCAAATGCCATGCCAGCGTGTGCACAACAACAAACACAACCGTTGGCACCGCAATTATGGTACAAAAATGCTTTGCCGCACAGTGATGCACTATACACGGGTGAGTGTGGAGGGCGGTAACCCATTCCTATTCCCAGGGTCAAACATTTATCCAGATTATGACATCCCACAGAGAGCCCAACCTGCCCAGTCCTGTCAGTCAGTGCCGACCCGGAAGAGGAACCCCTGGTAAGGGTTACGATAGGAAGTAAATCATTCATTTCCATGGTTGATAGAGGTGCAACAAAATCACGCATAAAGGAAAGGTAATGGACACACGGGTGTTCTCTGAGGCAATATAACTGGTTCCATGTACAGAAGATTTGGCCATTAAGGTGGGTACACAAGAAGTTTTAGCTTTGCTCTTATTTTCAACAGAAACACCAGTGAACTTGTTAGGCAGGGATCAGCTCAGGAAGCTAAAGATGACGATTGCATTCATGGAAGAAGGGGTAGTATGTTCCAGACCAGGAATTTGTTATGCTATGGTTTTGACTGTAACACAAGCATTTTAGGGGCAACAGAGCTACTATAGGAATACCCTTGCACCCATACGTATTTATGTATGAGGTGACAGTGTTGTTGAGTTGGATGCCTGGCATACGACACAAGCCATGGAGAGTGCCAACTGAATTTATGTTCAGGCCAACAGTTCTCCAAGGCCATGTTCTGGGTATCATTATCAATCTAGACTTGGAAGCGGTGATGATTACGAATGACAAGGTAGTTTTAAGAGGAACTGATGAGGAGGGAGATGAGTGGCATACAATTTTGTTTATTGATCCAGCCAAGTAGGGGGTCCGATGGACATCTGTTTGAAGATGTTGACAATGATGGTGAAATGATATTCGAAATGTGTATCCCATGTCAAATAATGATTCAGCACAGAAATGTACCATACCCTAAACTTATTGCTAAGACTATGCCAGCATATTTACAGGAGGGTATGGCGAGGGTACCCAACACTCTATGGACTGACAATCCCAATGATGTAGGGCTCTTTCAGAGCATAGGAGTGATCTGTATCAAGTTAAAGGATGGTGCAGTATTACCTAGAGTGCAAAAGTATCCATTGTCTAGAGATGAGGGAATGACAATTGTGGCATTATGGCAGCAGGGAATCATAGCACCTTCAGAACCCCCGTGTAACGAAGTGACATGTCATATCAAAAAAGCAAAGAGATCAAGTTGGAGGATGATAAAGGACTTACACCCATTGAATAATATTGTAGATGCTGAGTTTCCACTAGTACCAAATCTTGCCACGATCCTTTGTAATATACCAACTGAGGCCACACATTTCAATGTCACTGATTTGAAAAATGTGTTCTTCTCCACTCCATTGCACCCTGATTCCCAATAACTCATCGCATTCACATACCATGGGCAAAGATTCCAATCCGTCAGACTTCCTCAGGGGTACTCTTATGGATTTGGGTAGCATACATGTACAGAGCATTGTCATTCAATATAAAGATGGCATCCTAGTGTGCAGTACAACAGAATACTTGTGTAGAGCCTATTCAGTGACACTGATATCACTGCTTGCAGACAAAGGATACAACGTGGACAGGGAACAATGCAATCGGCTCACCGAGGATGATGTCGGTCCGTGTGTGGTTATTTTCGTGGCTGTACGCCATCATCATCATCCTCAGTGAGCCGTCCCTCCCCGACCTGAACGTTTAAAGCAGAGAAGATTCCAGAGCATGACAAATGTTTCATGCTTCTTTGGGAAGTACAAAATTCATTCTTTCCAACCACACGGATACTCGTGGGTACCCCTCTAACTAGGTGGGAACCCCAGGCACTATACAACCAGCTACCTAGACATTGACACATTAACCGTTAAGTGTCTGTCCAGCCCTGATGAATGTGGCCCCTGTGCCACTGAAACCGGTAGGCTTCAAATATCAGGAAGAGTCTCAGACGAGTAGATAATGAAAGCAAAACTCATCCAGGCCTCCTGATTTATGACTCCCCACAAAAAAGATGGGAATCATCAAAAACCTTCCAAACAGGATTCTGAAAATTAAGGAAAATTATGAGAAAGATCAGAACAGAAGAGAAACACGGGAGATTTGAAACATTGTCCTTGTTTTATAAAAACAAAGGAATATCAGTACACAATAGAAGTATATCTATCTGTATCTCATTTTTATACCCTGTGGATAGAGAAACTGAATAAAATCATTTTTTCATCTATGAAGCAGTCTTTTTAAAGTAACTCCAAGTACCTCTCTAGAGGGCGAACTAAAAATAAAAAATTAAACATTTAGTGCAAATATCCCTACAGAATCGATCAACCTGAGTCTTCTATTGTGTGAATACGTAAGGGTACACTCAGTCCTTTTCTTGGTCCTTTTGTGTCAAGTGCTCTTGAGAAAATACATTTCCCAGCACATACTTCTAAGCAGCCTATTGCAGCATATGTTCAGCAGGACTGTTTTGTCCCCAAATTGCATGAATATGTCAATGAATTTGTAGTGAATTGTAGCACTTGTCATATTTACAGTACAGGACACACCCTCAGGATGTTGCTTGGTACATTGCCCCACCCAACTGGACTCTTCTGGGAACTCCACATTGATTACATGGACATGTTAAACAGGTGCAGTAATTTCTTTTATCTTATTGTGGTTTGCCCGTTTTCCCATTTTCCCATTGAATTGAGGCCAGCCCTTGTGCACAACTATATGCTAAATCAGCGGCTACATTTCTAGTACACTGGGGGATATGTAAGGCCTGAAGTCTGATAATGGGACCCACTTTTTTAATGGTTTGTTTAAAGAATGTGCATTCCTATTAGGGATATGACACAAACTGTCTGTGCCAGATTTATCACCCTCAGGCGAATGGGATTGTGGAAAAATTGAAAGGACTTTAAAAGTTAAGCTGTCTAAAAGTTGTACTACACTAGGGAGAAATGTGCTGCATTGTCTCCCTCTGTCTTTATTTAGCCTGAGAAAGCAGCCAAGCAAAGACCACAACTTGTTCAGGCACAAGATAGTGACAGGGAGAAGAATGCATACACCTTTCAGGAATGTTAGTAATATCACATGGTGACCCCTACTGTCTGCATTTCTTCCTTAGGCTAAATGCGGTAACCCTAAAACAGTGGCTGTCTACCTCCCTAGGGATCTACTAGTTATCCCTAACTTAGCTTTGCATAGTGTTCTATGGTGAATATGGGTTGGTGCTTCCAATCACCCAGTTTCATGCTCAATCCATGCATAAACTTTCATACAAGTCCCTGATCCCTTTTAAGTCCGCATCCTCCCCCTCCCTTACTGACCCTACAGTTTCACTCTGCCTTTCTAACTCTACCCTTCGATCTTACTTCTTTCCACACTTCTTACTGTTCCTCTGATTCCAAGCTTCGAATATCTCTTTATTCTATACCAGCAGCTACTCCCACATTCTCACTCACTGTCGCTCTCCCAGTCTCTTTCATTTGGTATTCCCCACTCTTCTCTACCGGCCTCTCTCTAGACTCTCTGGGATATCGATATCGATATCATGCCCTGCTCACCCCCCCTGCACACCACTCTACTACTACCTACCACAGTACTACTTAATTCCTTTACTTGCTGCTCTCCCTGCATACTATCCTTACTCCTGACTACTACTACTACCATCTCCACCACTACTACGATGCTGCACTGATATTGCTACTCTACCTCTACAACTCACACTCTTCCCTCTCTCACACAAACACTCCACAGACCCCCTCCTTAACAATATCCTTTGCACTCCAATCACTTTTGCCTCAGGGTCATGTGGAAGCCTTCCACCGCCTCCTGTCCTCACCCAACTAACCCACACCTACATACTCACATACACCTCCTTCAATAACCCACTCCCTCACAGGATTGGATTGTCCAATCATGTGCATGCCTCCAGGGGTTGTGACAGGGGATGACCATTGGAGGGCTTAAAAGGGCTTGTAAACCCTGACCCTTTCGAACATGGCCTCTGCTGCATTTCTCACATTGAACCTGTAGTGGCTCCTTGAGGCCAACTGTTTTGCTTTGACTTGCTGAAGGCTTTTTCCCCTCTCAAAAACGGATGGTGGTTTAGTGGGGCCCTAATTTATATGGCCTTTCTCCCTTAGAAAGCATCCCTGGTGGGCGAGTGGATTAATTTCCTTCTCCACTCAGGCCGACTGGTGTAGTCCCGGTCACCGCTCCCACTGCTTCAGGTCTGCTGGGCTATGTCCTTGGCTGACCAGTGTTGTGGTGTTCACGGAACCCCTTGACAGGGATGCCCATCGATCTTGACGTTGGAGAGCATGACTCTCCTGGCTGCTGCTCTGCTTCAGTGGCATGTAATGGGGAGTACGAAGGGGGCCTGCCTGTACTCAGGCACTAATGTTGGACTGGGGTGAGCTCCCCCGTTGATAGGGCCAAAACGCTGACCCTGACACAGCAGATGCATTCTGTATTTGCATACAGTAAAGGAGGGGGGTGGTGTAACAAAATTGGCTTGTCAGTTGCACGCACATCCCCCCAAATGATGCAGAAAATGGATCATTGACTCATACCATCGGAGCCTTGCACTCCTTTGGGATTGCAATTGAGAAGGAAGCAGGAGTAAATGCTGATAACTGGTTTGATTCAATGTTTTTGTGGGCTCCGTCATGGTTCACAATTACCATAAATTTACTGGTTCCTATCATGGTTTTTATTCTCATGATTTTCTCTTCATGCCAAATGATTTTGAGATGATGTACGAAGACGTGCCGAAGAGTCTCAGTATGATGGTGTCACTAATAACACAGTAGAGCTTGTCCTCTAACAAAACACATATATACCCAGACTGGTAAATGGTATGGTGATGTAAAGCTAAGAATGGTGATAATAGAGAAGGATTATGGACACCAGAGGACCTTCAGCTCCCCTACACCTGCCCCTGAGGATTATGTAGAGCATTGGGTTGATATAGCAGGAGATGGGTGGTGGTGTTGTTTCATGGTGTGCACTCTAGAGGAATATGTGGGGAAGCTTACACCATGTGTGTAGGGCATGGGTATCCAAAGATGATGACTACAGAAGAAGGGAAGCAGCCGGGTTAGCTAATGGAGTAGTAACTAAAGGGGAATTGTTGGGATGCACTTAGGGCGGTCTAGGCAGGAAAAAAAAATCAGGATGAGAAAGACATGTTAATAAGTGCTGCGTGATGAACAGTTTGAGTTTGGTGTGGCAGGAGGGGCATGCATCACTTGTAGTTAATTTTGACACACATTAGATATATCACATAGCAACACAGAAAGAGCAACAAATGTACAAATGTTGAGATTGTAGAGGTTATAGATAGGGCGGCATAGTATAAGCCCGGTGTTTAGACATAGAACAAGATGTCATTTCTTGCGTAAGGTACGGGAAGGGAGTTGAAGTAGGTGGAGAGAGAGAACATGGAGTCAGAAAGATGATGTGGAAAATACTAAGTCAGTGGGTCGACATGGCAGAGTGCCACCATAATGGATCTCTAGTGCTAGTACATGATGATTAGAATGCAGGCCCTGATGTGGTGGCTGTGACTCTCAAGACAAGACAAGTGCAATTTTAATCTCCCAAGAGAGAATCCGAGGTCAGAGGCAACCGTGCTCTGCAGATAAACACTAATTGGATCCAGCTGCAGAGTTCCCAGGTGCTGGGAAAGGATTGTTAGATATGGTGAGAGAAGGTAGGATGCACCCTTGGAAGGACACATTCATGAGGACAGGGCACATGGGTTTGTGATGCCAACAGGCCAGGCAAAGATTTAGAGCACTACTGCCCTCACCCAAGGAGCGGTCTCTTATCTGAACTACACGTAGACGCATAACCAAAGAAAAAAATCCCTGAAATTCAAGCCCAAAAGGGGTGCCATGATCACGTCATTACTGGGCACATCGGGTTTAAAGAAGAGAAGCAGGGAGCCGTGTCTGGAATGCACTGTGACTTGGGATAGGAGGAGCAGAGGTATGCCAATAAATTTAGTACACGGTTGAGGGTGCAGCTTGCGTACACTGCAATGTCTGGTATAATGAGAAGGCCTATTGTCTGGATCGTAGGGGTGCACATCACGTGACAGTCACAAATTATTATTGTATCGACACGCTTAAGGTCAATCCTGTACCTGGGTTCAATAGTGATGATGCAGTGAGCCGTGTCGAATGGGTAATGGGTTTGGATAAGGTGAGGCCAATCGGTCCAGGGACTAAAGGGGGGGTATTAGCATGCCATATAGGTGGTCGGCAATGAGGGTGATGGGATGTCATTGTAAACTTTGTATGCTATAATATGGTTTTCCACTTTATACCCTGAAAATTCTTTTGGTGTGACGAGCTCTGTGTCAGTTCGGTTCTACAGCATCGTCTGAGACCTTTGCGAATAAGACACCTTCTTTTCCCTTGCAAATAGTTGCAGTGGTAATTTGGCCTTTGAATTATTTGTATTGTTCAGGTTTTGGGTCATGTCCTGCTTTACACCATTTACAGAGAAGTGGCAAGTAGGCAACATGCCAGTGAATCATTTAGAAGTCCCTGCTACATGTGCTGCCATGAATAATTAATGCAAAATGTTTCAATTGCTATCACTATTTTCTCTGTCCTCCTGAGATTCAGTGCATGTTTAGCATTACATTTTATTTAATCACGTACAATATAATCATAAAATGCATAAAATATTCGTGATAAATAACAACTGAGCCGAGCACATGTATGTAATTCGTCATTTTGGAACAGCAAAAAAACTTTGCTTTTCGTACTTGTGTCCTCTGGGATAGATTATTTCTCTGTACAGTTTGCTATATTGCCAATCTAAGAATCTGCTACAGCTTCAAATAATCTAATATTGTTGGAACCTTAACATTACATAATAATTTCAACGTACAAATGACATGAATTCGTCAATCAAACAAGGGTATTCATGGTATGACTATTTTAATTACAGCGCCATCACACAGGAAATGATTATTCTTTTTTTATATGTTTTTTTTTTTTTAAACGGAGGACAAATAACATTTTAAATGAGATTTTCTCTGGAATCTTGAAATGAGTTACTCATTTGTACCATCTTGGCTGGGAATGTGTAAACCAAGAACATACCTACGATTCCCAAGACCCAATAATTCCATTTAAGGAATGTTGTGGTTACTCGTCAAGCAACTCCCCTGCTGAATGTGCACGTATTCGGCTAAGGTGCTATGTATTAGATGGATGTATGTGTTATATGTGAGTGTAATTGGCACAGTGATTAGTGAACACAAATAAAGGTTTCCTTTACACGGGTCATATTTTGAATTGTTTGGTAGCCTATGTGATATGGGTAGGTGTTCTTGGTACACTGTCCTCCAGGCAGGAACACACTTTACATAAAACCTTAAGTATGGGATTCGAGCAGGCACAGGTCAAGAAGGCTATCCCAAATCATGTTCTATATGGATCTTTCATGAGTTGTGTGATAACTTCTTAAACTGTTCGTAGGAAAAGAAGAAGCATAGGTCTAGGATTATTGCAATGATGCATCCCAAGAGGTCATGCACACAAAAGCAAATCAGCATTATAAACCCCCTTCTAGGGCCTTCACAGCAGAATATAGATACAGCATGCACCAGTTCCCACACACATTGGTCCAATGAATGGATTCTGTCCTCCCACATATTCTTTATCATTGATATTTCCAATATCCCAGCTTTGCTGCCTCAGAATTCTTTTTTCAGAAGGGGGCGCTGTGCGTCTGTGCCTGTCAAGTCGATGTCCTTCAGAGGCCTCCGTCTCAATGGCGATGTCACAGGCAGGTATATGTAGCACGCGTGGCACCCGTTGGCCTCAGTTCAGTTTTTCCATGCTTTCAGCTTCGAATGCGTAATGCCTCATTCCTGACAGAAATATTTGTGAAATCTTCTTTGAGTTTTCTTCCAAATTTCATCATCATCTCGAGTTTCGACGCATAATGACTTCACCTTTGGCGTCGTCCACTTCTCGATCTGACTTCAAGAAGTGCTATGACTGTGCTGCAAAGATGTCAATGACGGATCCTCACAGGATCTGGCTATGGTGCCTGGGGTCGAATCATCTGTGTTCGTAGTGCGAGGACTGCCTGTCCATGATGGCAAAAGCCTTCAGAGAGCGTAGAGGGAAGTTTGCAGCAGGTAAGCCCCAAAAATCCCCTTCTACTCCATCTAAACAATAAATATCTGATGAGTCGAGGACAACTTCTCTCCCGACGAAAAAAGTCCAAACGTTCCCGTTCATGAGGTGGTTCGCAAAAGAAAAGGCGCCATAGATTGCCACCTTCCTCGTTGTCTAGTTCACCGAAACAGGTAATTTGTCCCACCAAATCTAGTACACCAGCCCAGTGGGAGGAGTTTAGACTCCGAATGTTGAGGGTTTTTTCGAGAACGTGGCTTTGTCCCCCCTGTCCCCCCAAAAGGCAATGCTCCAGTGGAAAGACCTCAGAACCACAAGAACCATGCTTTTTGGACCCAGCCGCCAATTCTCCTCGAGGGCGATCTCATCTCTTGAGTTGAGAAAAAGTCTCCTCAAAAACTAAGATATCAATGTCATCAACGTGGAAGGAGTCCAGTACGACAGGAACGAAAAGTGCGTCATCAACGCCATCGGCGCCGATACCGCTGTAGAAGCCATCAACACCACTTGTGTCGATTCCATCGACACAATCGTCAAAGCCATCAACACTTCCCTCGAAGATATTGACGCATTTGTCGAGGCCATCAATGTCTACAATTTCAACATTTTCATCTCCTATAACAACTAACATTATGTCAACCTTGCAAAGACTGCAGGGGGGTATCTGTACTCCTGCTCTCTATATGGCAGAGTAGAAGCACAGAGCACCCCGGCCAAGATTCTCTATTTGGTAACATTGGACAAACAATCAAGGCTTAAGCTCTCAGGAGGTGATGCGGGCTGGTTCTTAAGCACAGTGTAGTCCCCAAGCACCCACAAAGGAATGTCCACACACTATGTTAGTGATAACACAATTTTTTATTTACACACGGTTCAAGTTATATACACATAAAATAACACGCTTTTTGCTCAGGCAACAGTATAATGATATATATATATATACAGTTTCTATGTGGTACCACAATTACTTCTTTGATTCCATTAAAATGCATCAACTATAGACAGTTTCAAATGGCATACAAACAATAGAAAAAGGTATCACCCATAGACTTTTGTAAGGAAAACACATGGTTAAACAATTGGCAGAATACTGGGCCCCTACCACCAGACACAGATATGTGTGAGGATCCCCCCACCTGGGCAACCTGTAAATAATGTAATAAACAAGCTCAGTCCATATATTGTTCAGAAGAGTCTTATTTCATCTACAAATGTTCTACCACCCCAATGTACCATGTTTAGCAGAATTTGGCGTAGGGTCGTCGACGGATCCTTCTTGAGTGAACTCCCTTTAATGCAGGAGCCACTGATCGTCGAGATCCCTCAAAGAGAAGCATGAACAATAGAGTTGTCGGGTCGACAGCGTCTTTGTGGTCTTCGGGTGGCGGGAAACTCATCAGCGGATTCTCGTTGGTTAGTCGGCGACCTTGACTTTCTCCGGCGGGACAAAGCGGTCAACGGTGATGAGCAAGGGAGTCCTTGAATCAAAGGGTTCTTAGGCAATGGAGCGTTGCGGCTCCGGTTGTCAAGCTGTCCCTGCTTCTGGGCAACACGGCTTCAGTAGGCCTCCAGCGGTTACGGTGATCCTCCGAACCCTGGTCGACGGCAATGGACTTCGATGGCCTTGATGTCTGGGTGCTTCTCTTCAGTTTCCTCGGTGGTCCCCATCTCCAGTCGACAGTCTTTTGAAGGCTGGCTTCCATGGTGCTTTGGTGAAGGTTAGCGGTCTGCACAATGTTCCCTCATAGCTCGGGAAGAGGTCTCCTAGCCAGGTCCTCCTTTGGATCAGTCCTCAATGGCACGGCAGCTTTCAGATTGCGTCAAAGGGAAACAGCAGTTAACCTTCTTTTTCTGGGTCAGCTTCAAGATCTAGCATCAAGTTTCGACTTCAGCTTCTGAACAGTTTCCATCAGTGAGAGGTCCCCAGATATGCTGTTTGGTCTCTCATTCACTCCACTGGGTCACACTCAGGCAACCAATCATTCAGAATGGCATTCATGCAGACAGGCAGCCAATCAAGCTCACAGTGCATTCAGGCCATTCTTCTCCATCCAGACACTCACAATAAGAAGGAATGTGGATTGGGACAAGTACCCAGCCATGCAGCACTCTACACTGCATTCATACCAGTTCCGGGCAGGGCTGTCTCAGTCTTTGTGTCACATACCAGAAACCAGACACCCATAACATGAAATGCACATTGGTCACACACCCTATTCACCCAGGCCCCACCCCAAGGGCATACCCACAATATACAGTCATTGGGAAGGTTCCAGCCAGTCTGGCTTTGGCTTCCCCACAATACCATATATGGAACTTCAACCCAACAGCCAGTCAGGGGAAGGGACAGAGTCAGGGCTTCCCAGGACATTGAGAAAACAAGGTAACAGGCAATAGAAAGCAAGAGGCCACAGGGCCATCTTGTCGTCTATTAGGAATCAACTGATTCCAATGGCAGGGCATGGGAATCCCAAAACAGAGGATACTCAGAGCACCTGTCAAATTCAGCATGGAGCTACCACCAGCCCATACCCTGCTCTCTGGGCCACACACAGGTGCCCAAAAACGTATGCTAGGTGTAAAGGTTTGTACCCCCACCCATGGGTGCCATAAGGGTATCCCAAAGGTATGTTCACCAAACCAAAAAGAGGAAGAGCTCCACTGCCAGGAGTTCCACATGGACTCCTGTGCAGAAAATAACACAGAACACAGATGATAAAAGGAATGCAGGGCAAGGACATGGAGGCCCTGACCCTCCAATGCATTTCCAGCATCACAAAACTCTGTTAAGAAAAACATATACTCCTCTACCACGTTCAGACTTCTTCAAGTCCCTCTCTTCAATTTATGAAGATGCAGAGAAGTCCTCTGATGAAGAAAGATTATTTGGACTACAATATGGGACACCATCAGTGCCTGCAGCACACACATCTGAGGACTCATGCATGCAGAACTTGCAAGAGTGCCTTCATGAGGCTAGTTGGATTGACAACTCTCCTGAGGTTGAATTTGGAAGGGCAGACCCTTGTGACCACTCTGAGATAACATACAGACAGCTAATGTCAAGGGTCATGGAATACATGGGATGGTGGAGACCCACACCTGTTTTTGAGCAGAATGATCTCACCGACATATTCGACAGAGGGCCACAGGAGGTTCCAATTGTTCCTTTTCACCAAGCCTGGCAAAAGAGGGTGGCTTATAATTGGGAGGCACCAGAGGGGACTCCAGCTGTAAACAAAAAGCTGACAGCTAAATACAGAGTTTCTAGCTCTGACCCTTTTTAGCACCCAACTCCAGAAAGCCTTGTAGTGCAGGCAGCCACTTCCACAGGTAGACAAAAGGCCTACCCTACCATACCCCAGGATATAGATGACAAACGATATGACTCCATGGCCAAAAAGGTTTTTTGGCCGGCAGTATGGCTTTAACATCTGCCAATGATACATATACGCTAGCATGGTTCACACACACTCTTTGTGAGTGTATTTCTATGGCGGCTAACCATTTCCCTGAGGGGTGAGAGCGAAACAGTTTCCTTAACATCATCAAGGATGGGAAAGACGCAATGTGCGAATCCCTCCAGACTGTTCTCAACTCTGTTGACAGTATCAGCAGAGCTATGGTGACTAGTACAGTGATACACAGATTTTCTTGGTTGCGAAAGTCAGGATTTGCCCCAGACGTACAATCCAGGCTTCTCAACATGCCCTTTGGTGGCACACATTTATTTCCAAACAAAGCTGATGAGAGTTTGGAGAAGATGCAAACTTCTAAGGTGGCAGCAAAATCCCTTGGAGCTGCAATAAGACAAACTCCAAACCGCCCCACAGGTATGCCCTGAAGGGGTAGGTACATTTGCCATTACTCCACATTTGGAAGAGGCAGAGCACAGCCAACTCAAAGCGGACAAAGACGATTCCCCCATGGTGGACGAGAAGAAATACTAAGGGCCTCATTACGACCCTGGCGGTAAGTTACCGCCAGGGCCGTGACTTTACCGCCATGGTGCTAACTACGTTAACGCCATGGCGGTAAGGGGATTTACCGCCCCATTCCGACCTTGGCGGGGCGGTAAATCCCCAATCCCCATTTACCCTTCCCCATTCCCATTTTTGCCCCATAGGGCATAATGGGAGTGGGGAAGGCGTTAATTACGCCACCGTAAATTACGGTGGCGTAATTAACACCAAGTTACCTTACCGCCATGGTTTTTTACACCCGCTAAAAGCAGGTGTAAAAACCGCCATGGCGGAAAGGGAACTCGTAATTGGCGGTAAGGGGTCGGCGCAGCTAACGCTGGCGCTAACCCCTTACCGCCAGGGTCGTAATGAGGCCTTAAGACTGCCACTGCAGCAGCTGCCTTACTCTCAGCCACTGTGTCAGCAGCTCCAAAACCTCTCTGAGGTCTTCGTTCACAAGACTGCAGTAGGAGGCAGGTTGTCACATCATCTGACAGAATGGCAGGCTATTAGTACAGTTGCCCAATTTTACTGCCTACCTTTCCTGCAAAAACATCAGAGTTATCCACCGGGGAACAACTCTTTGAGGTTTCCAGATCAACCCCTTATGCAGGAGATTTTAACCCGGCTTTAGAAAGGTGCTATAGAACCGGTGCCTGTAGTGGAGAGGAACAAGGGCTTGTACTCCCCATATTTTTGAATTCCCAAGAAGGACAGAGGATTGAGACCCATCTTGACTGAAGAGACTTGAAGAAGTTCCTCAGGAAGTACACGTTCAAGATGGTAACCCTTTCTTAGATCCTTCATGCCCTCCAGCTTCAGGATTGGATGGTATCATTGGACCTCAAGGATGCTTACTTTCATGTGCCGATCCATCACAAACACAGACAGTACCTGAGGTTCGGCGTTGGCGGTTCTCTTTAACAGTTTCTGGTTCTGCTGTTTGGGCTGACCTCCGCCCTGAGGGTTTTCACCAAGCTAATGGTGGTGGCAGCGAGTCTCAGGAGAGGGGGATTCACCTACACCCCTACCTGGATGTTTGGCTGATCAGGGCCAGTTCTCTAGAACAGGCCCTGGATCATCTCAGCTACACCTGTCACTCCCTTCACAGGCTGGGCTTCTACCTCAACTTCAAGAAGTCCCACATGATACCATCAGAAAGACTCCACTTCATCGGAGCAGTCCTGGCTGCATCCCTGGGAAAGGCCTCGGCACCAGAGGTGAGGGCTCATGACATTCTGCAGATGGTGACAACATTCCAGAATGCCCAACATCTACCGGCTTTCGATTTTCTGAGGTTGCTCGGTCTCATGGCATCCTGCATTTTTCTGGTGCCAGAGGCCTGCCTGAGAATGAGATCTCTCCAGTGGGCTCTCAGGACCCAGTGGTCACAATTCTCAGGAAGGATGTCAGATCTCCTACTAATCCCAAACAGGGTCTCACTGGATCTTCGGTGGTGGGCCTGTCAGGAGAACATCTTGAAAGGAGAACCTTTTTGGCAACCATGGCCAGAAATAGCAGTAGTGACGGACACCCCACTCACAGGGTGGGGAGCCCACACCAACGATTTGACCATCAGCGGTCGTTGGTCTCCATCAGAATCCAAACTACATATCAACCTTTTAGAGCTGAGGGCAATCAGACTAGCGCTGAAATCCTTTCTGCCCTCTGTACTGGGAAGGAATGTCCTGATAATGACGGACAACACAGTGGCCATGTACTACCTCAACAAGAGAGGAGGTGTAGGGTCACTACCAGTGTGCAGGGAGGCAATGCAGCTCTGGCTTTGGGCAATACAAGAAGGAATCTCTCTGTCAGCAGTTCACATAGCTCGAGAGAAGAACACGACGGTGGACGCTCTGAGCAGGAACAGCACAATCTCGCACTAGTGGGAAATAGCTCTGAAGTCCTTAAGGAGATCTTCACCCTTTCAGGAACCCCTCAAATAGATCTGTTCACGACCAGTGCCAAAAGGAAGTGCGAAATGTACTGCTCAAAGGAATTTCCTCTGAGAGGAGCTCTAGGAGATGCGTTTGTGGTGGACTTAGAGTTTCCACATCTAAACACATTTCCTCCAATCCCCATCATTCCTCCCATAATCAGGAGGTTGAGAAGGTTCAGGAAATCCATGATCCTAGTTGCCCCAGACTGGGCCAGGAGAACGTGGTACCCGGACCATCTGGACATGTCCAGATGCCCTCCGATACGTCTTCCGCAAAAAGAGAACCTTCTCTCGCGAGAGCAGTGTCAGGTTCTCCATACGGATATCAGGACTCTCCGCCTTCAAGCATGATTTCTAAGAGGCTGACATACAAGGATTTGGACCTCCTGGACGCCTTTCTATTTCATCTGGGATATTTGGGGCTCCAGATTGGTACCATCAAGGGATATCTGGCAGCGCTTTCTATTTTTAAGTGCACTCCTACTTTAAGATTCCTTTAATAGTACCATTTATAAAGGGACTGACTAATGTTAACCCGCCAATCCCATTTCAAGAGCCACTGTAGGATCTCAACTTGATATTAAACTACTTGATGCGAGTTCCTTTTAAGCCTCTACATTCTTGTCCACTAAGACTTCTAACTGTAAAAACTGGCTTTTTAGTGGCAATAACATATCACCGAAATGTCACTGAATAAGAAGTCCTTCAGCGCTCCTCAAACACTTAAAACCTTCCATTTGCAAAGGCAACATTTGTCCAGCCAATATCATTAAAGAATGTGCTGACTCCCTCACAGCATTCCTGACAGCTTTCATTAATTCCTCTTTCGCATCTGGCTTCGTCCTGCCTAGACTTAAAGATGCATGGGTACTCCCCCTCCTAAAAATAGTCTCTAGATCTTGCCTCCCAGAACAGCTACCACCAGATTACTATGGTCCTGTTTCTCCTCCAAATCCTTGACAAAGCAGCTCACACTCAAATCCAGCACTTCCTAGAATCCAATAAAATCCTTGGTAAGAAGCAATCAGGTTTATGCCCAGGCCACGGTACGGAATCTGTGCTACTCGATCTTAAAAATGAAATAGCAGAAATCATGGACAAAGGCAAACTAGAAGTTCTCCTCCTTGTGGATCTATCTGCTGTGTTTGATCCTGTAGACCACAAGACATCTGACCAACGCAGCTCAATTCTCCCCAGAAGCCACAACATCGATCACCTCCTTCTTGGAAGGAAGAGCTATGAAGGTCTTCTCTAATCAGGCTTGTGCAGCACCAACGACCATTCACTGCGGAGTCCCCCAGGATCCCTGCACAGCACCAACCTTGTACAACCTATTTACTAAACCTCTCTTCGACAATCTAGATACCCTCAGCATAGCTTACACAAACTATGCCAACGACACTCAGGTCCTCATACCTCTCTATGTCTCCTACGAACAAGACACCAAGTCTCTACATGAGATACACACCACCATTCAAACATGGATGGCAGCCAATGGGCTTTGTCTCAATGGAGACAAAACTGAGATTCTCCTAGTTGGCCCTAAAGAAACTCTCAGCAGACTCAGTAAGCAATATAGTGCCTTCACCATAGATAACATAATTATCAGTCTCACCTTCAGTAAAGACCCTAGCGGTATAATTGGATTCCTCGCTCTCCATGTCACGCCAGGTGAGTGCTATTGCCTCTTCTGCCTCACTCAAAACCAAACTCATTCATTCAATTAAACCTTACCTGTCCAAGTAAAACTGCCTCTCAATTGCTAGAGCTCCCATTACTGTAATGTCCTCCTGGCCGGCACTTCTGCAAGAAACCTGAACAGACTCAGGTCATTAAAAACAAAGCTCTCAGAGCTGCATTAAAAATCCCCAAAAGAGATCATGGGCCTCATTACAAGGTTGGATGTAGCCTTGCCGGTAAAACCGGCAAGGCTACCTCCAAATTTGCAAGAAAGTCCGTCACCAGTGAATGGGCAATTACTGGGGTATTCCGGCCCGGCCAGACCTGGTAATTGCCCATTCGTGGGTGCCAGAATCGGGTGATCCCCATTCCCATTTGAGCCCCATAGGTCTCAATGGGAATGGGGATGCCTGTAGCACCCGCACAGTTCATTACCATGCCGGTGCTACAGGCAAGCTGTGCTTGCGGGTGCCTTTCATTCCGCCAGGTCAGACCTGGCAGAATTAAAGGCACCCGCGAGCACAACTCAGAGTTTGCTGGCCCGGATACAACGGTACCAGTAAGCTTACCGGTACCGTTGTATACAGACCAGCAAACTCGTAATGAGGCCCATATATCTCATATGCAAGGCCCGCAGCCCACTGGCTCCCCGTCGAAGAACGGATTACCTTCAATATGCTAGCCATAATACACAAGTGCCTGACGCACACCTCCTCCTTCTCTGTCTGAAAAAAATGTCAGAGCCACCTCCACCAGATCCGAGAGCTTGTCACATCAACCAGCTGTACATTCCCACAATTAAGAAGGTCAAAACAGGTGGTGCAAGCTTTCTCCATATTGCTCCTAAGCAATGGAATGCCTTACCAAACTCTGCAGAGCAGAGAACTTACACATGTCCTTCCAGAAAACCTTAAAAACCATGCATTTCAACTAATCCTACACACCCCTACTCCTACCAGCAGCCTGAGTCCTTCAATCCACGAACTATTCCCATTCGGGCCTTACTGTATTTTTCCCCTACCTATGATCCAGTTAGCACTTGCCTGTTACAGCATTTTTTCTGTCACATTACTGCTCTCATCTCACTGTAACCCCACTAGCTACAGCACTGTTACGAACTGCTACCCTAGCCTACCGTGCAATCTATATCCAGATGGATAATACTAACTATATTGAAATGCTACAAGCTGGCAGGTAAAGATCCTCCAGTACACCTAAGAGCTCATTTGACCAGGGGCAGTGCAACTTAGTCTGCCTTGCAGAGGGGAGTTCCCATAAAATATATATGTGCAGCTGCCACGTGGTTGTCTGTGCACACCTTTACTAAACATTACAGTTTAGAATCCTCCCCAGGCCAAGATTCTGCTTTTGGAAAAGCAGTCTTGCACTCAGTTCATACATAACCACACTATTTCTACTCCCACCTCCAAATTACGTAAACTTATTTGTGAGTGTATCAAAGATAAGTAATACGTGGGAAGACACAATCCATTCGAAGAACAAGTTACTTACCCATGGTAACATTCTTTTGACGCAATGTTCCTCCCACGTATTCCTTATCGCCCCTCCCAACCTATCCCGCAGTAGAATTTCCCTTGCGGTGGCAGTCTACGCTCTCTCAAGGGGATTGACTGTTGAACACAAGGTAAAGCTCCACTCGTCAAAACGGAACTAAGGCCAACAGGTGCTGTGCGTGCTACATATAACTGAGACAGAGGCCTCCGAGGGACATTGACTCGACAGGCACCGATGCACAGCACCCCCTGCTGCAAAAAGATTTCTGAGGCAGCAAAGCTGGGATATTGGAAATATCGAAGATAAGGAATACGTGGGAGGGACATCAAGTCGAAAGAACGTTACCATGGGTAAGTAACTTGTTCTTCTATTGAGATTTCTAGATCAGAACAGTTACATAGATGATCAATTATGCTTTTTGCAGAGGTAAGCCATTACGGAACCTCCCAGCATTCATCAGCAACAGTTACATGTCATATATACTTCTTACACAGAGCTTTGTTGAGCCTTTGCTATTCAATTAACTACTGCATATACTACAATGGGTAACTTACTGGAAAGTTCACTTGTCCCTTGCACTACGCCATTGTGCATTTAAAAGTAATTCAAATACCGACTGCATTGTTTAACTTTCGGTTGTATGCACTACACATACTCATCTTAGACACTGCCAATGTTCCATACAATTTAATGAGATCTAAGGTTTCAGATATACTTTTGTAGATTCCCCACACCTAAAGCTCAAAATATTCAATTATTCTCTGTGACCAATCCAGCCATCCCACAGAGCACTCCAAATCTAAATTTGCGGTGTCTCCTTTTGGGCAAGAGGTAGCTTCCGGGAAAAATGACTCTTCAACCCTGGTATTACCGTGGGTCTGGAACTGATTCACGAATCAACCCTTTGCATTCTCCCATGCCTCCTCAACACACCATAGCAGTGTATGTGATATACATTGGAACAATGTCCAATCAGCTCTTTGGTGTAGTCTGATGTGCTATATTTCCACACAGGATTACTGATTGTGCTTGTTGTTGCAACATATCTGTGTGCTGCAACTCATACTTCTGTTAAAATAACTGATATGGGTGTTTAAGCTCAACCCTTTATAAATGACTTTGTGTCATAGTCCATACTCGTGTCAGTCCCACATTAATTGACTGCCCCCTCCTTATTTAATTTGTAATTTGGTTATTTCTCTTAGTGGCATTCAACATGTTGCCAAAACCTTCATGGAGATGGCCCCCAAGATAACTGTATGTAGTTCTTCAAGCACCTATTTCTCCTATGGCCTTTAGCGTTCCTTGAGTTCAGAGGAGGGCCCACTCACCAAGTTCAGCTTGTTTTCTTCTGGTTGCGGGGGCCCTCCAAAAGTTTGTGTAGTGGTGCTGGCCACCAATACTGTAACTACTGTGGGTCAGCACCCCTTTACAGAAATGTGCCTGCCTTCCTGTTTAGTCACAACGGTTCCTTGAAGTCTTTGCAACTGCTGAGGCCATGCAAGCTACCACTGTGTCCTCTCTGCCTGTCACCCTTCACACGTTTTCACACGTTTTGTTGGGAGGATAGCTCAGCGGCAACATGCTCGCCTTGGAAGCAAGACAACATGGAGCAACACAGGTTCGATCCCCGGGTCCACGCTTAGAGACCTCAGAGTATTAAGTGCATTATAAAAAACCACCATATCATATCATAATTCGAAATCGAGTGGGGTTTACTCAGCTTTGTTTTTGGTATACAACAAGTTGAAGGTTTAATTTGATGTCCATTGCCACTTGTTTTCCAGCACATGGGGTGGTCACCATTCTGAAAGGTAAACTCTAGTATTACATTTACCTCAAGATAACCTCAACCCTCATACTTGTACATATCCCAACCGCAATCAGTTCTTTTCAATATACATCTCTAGTAAAGAGGCTGAAAACGCAAGACTTTGAAACATTGTTCTTGAATGGTTTAGCTCATTTCTCACAAGAAGAACTGAAATGACCAGGCTACCCCCTCACAGATCAAACTCTCATAACATACCCTGTTGAGTAGCGTCAAGAATAAAGTTATCAATCAACTTTGCTTCCTAACATATACATCGAAAGACTTGCTATGAATCCATAGAATACACACAAATCATTTTCAAAATGACTACCAGCAAAGACACAGATGCTGCCCTCACAAAATGCCTCTCTCATGTGAACACATGTTTGACTTTTAGCAATCTAAAACTTAACTTGGACAGGATGCAGATCTTCAACCAAAGCCACAACACAGGCAGCAATCCCATGACCTAAAGAGATGGGATTCCTTGGAAAATGGTCAAGAATCTAGGGCTTTTAATGGAGAGTGGACTAACCCTGGAACCAGAAATAAGACAATAGTAAAGACATTCTTTCGTCAGCGTTTCTCATTTAGGCATATAATGCCCTTCCTCATCCTCCCACATATTGATGTCCCATAAATATTGCTGGTGTTATCATAAATTGACTATGCCACAATCAATGGCGTGATATACCGTATATGAACACTGCATGTTTTCTTCTGGTTGCGGGGCCCTCCAAAAGTTTGTGTAGTGGTGCTGGCCACCAATACTGTAACTACTATGGGTCAGCACCCCTTTACAGAAATGTGCCTGCCTTCCTGTTTAGTCACAACGGTTCCTTGAAGTCTTTGCAACTTCTGAGGCCATGCAAGCTACCACTGTGTCCTCTCTGCCGTCACCCTTCAAACGTTTTCACACGTTTTATTGGGAGGATAGCTCAGCGCCAACATGCTCGCCTTGGAAGCAAGACAACACGGAGCAACACAGGTTCGATCCCCGGGTCCGCGCTTAGAGACCTCTGGGCATTAAGTGCATTATAAATAACCTATCATATCATATCATAATTCGAAATCGAGTGGGGTTTACTCAGCTTTGTTTTTGGTATACAACAAGTTGAAGGTTTAATTTGATGTCCATTGCCACTTGTTTTCCAGCACATGGGATGGTCACCATTCTGCAAGGTAAACTCTAGTATCACATTTACCTCAAGATAACCTCGACCCTCATACTTGTACATATCTCAACAGCAATCAGTTCTCTTCCATATACATCTCTAGTAAAGAGGCTGAAAATGCAAGACTTTGAAACATTGTTCTTGAATGGTTTAGCTCATTTCTCACAAGAAGAACTGAAATGACCAGACTACCCCCTCACAGATCAAACTCTCATAACATATCCTGTTGAGTAGCGTCAAGATCAAAGTTATCAATCAACTTTGCTTCCTAACATATACATCGTAAGACTTGCTATGAATCCATAGAATACACACAAATCATTTTCAAAATGACTACCAGCAAAGACGCAGATGCTGCCCTCACAAAATGCCTCTCTCATGTGAACACATGTTTGACTTTTAGCAATCTAAAACTTAACTTGGACAGGATGCAGATCTTCAACCAAAGCCACCACACAGGCAGCAATCCCATGACCTACAGAGATGGGATTCCTTGGAAAATGGTCAAGAATCTAGGGCTTTTAATGGAGAGTGGACTAACCCTGGAACCAGAAATAAGACATTAGTAAAGACATTCTTTTATCAGCTGTTCTCATTTAGGCACATAATGCCCTTCCTCACCCTCCCACATATTGCTGTCCGATAAATATTCCTGGTGTTATCATAAATTGACTATGCCACAATCAATGGCGTGATATACCGTGCATGAACACCTTAATAAGAAACGTCAACACATGCAGAGTATGGCACCAATATTATTATTCAGTCTAAAGAGAAGGGAACACATTACACCAGCTCAAAGATCACTCTGCAGGCTACCAGTCTAGAAAGGAATCAATTTCAAGTTACTCAGAATCCCTCACAGGGCTCTTTAAGGTGATTGAGTCAAATGGAACTGAGTACAATGATTGAATTGCAACGAAGAACTCTGTGATACTGCAGTGTTGTACTCCTAAAAACCCATCACAACTCAGAAAGGGACATGGAGGATCAGGTTTCTCCAACATCACTGCCAAACTGTGGAAAACTTCCAAAGGGAATTTGCACAATTCATGATCACCTTAAGTCCCAGAAAATGGGCAAAGCATTCAATCAATGCAACCAAAGCATGCAAACAATCTGCAACTGAGCTATATACCAACGTTTCCCATACTTTGTTTTACCCTATCAGGTTGGTGCCCATTGTGTTCGCCCCTTGTTTGCCAATATAATTAAGATTTCTGATGTATGGTGTTTATTCGATATCTCTACCTGTATTTCTAACTGTATTTATCAATATTTACTTATTTTCATTTTAACTCTATCTAGCAGATGGGGAGCAGGTGCAAGTGGATCTAGGTCACCTGGCTTAAGCACCACCCACCTTCTTAGCCCTGCCTCTTCCTTCCTGCTCTTTACTTAGATCAAGGGTGTCTCTCGCCCAGGTGTCCGAAACGAAGGGCTGACGAAGAAAAGGGCAATTCCTGTTCGGACTTGTTTAGACCAGGAGGGTCCAGGGCTCGACCCCCTTCTCTAGACAGCATGTAAGCATGCACAACATGTGTTTACCCCCTCTGTCCCCACAGGCTTCTCCACCCCCTCTGGTCCTCCTGTGATGTTCCCTTGTGCCCCCCACACTTCTCGCACACAGGTGTTGCCTGTTTTGCTTGATTCTTCCACCCTGCTCCCCCCTGCTCTCCCTGCCTCACTCCAGTCTACTTCTGAAGGAATCTGTCCTGATACATTCTGGTTTCACCATCACTGTCTTGTGGCCAATGCAGAATTTGACTTTTATGGACTTCATTAACAGTGCGTCACCCTTTCTCAACTCTCATGCTAGACTTCCTTTGCATCTTGTACTCATGGTGGCCCTGAATCATGCTGTTCCCATCTTCATCGTGTATCCTGGCTTGCAACATTATGTGTTACTACTGACTTCTGCAATTGTATTCGCTCTTCTCTCTTGCTTCTCCACACTTTTTGACTGCTTACTTTCTGTTTTCTCCTCCTCTCCTTTTCTCCCTTTCCTATCTCCTCCCCTTACTTTCTTCTATGCACTTACTCTATCAGAATTGTCCCTGGACCTAGTATGATAACAACCTTGTCTGTCTCCCCTTACTTCTCCCCACCCCCAGCACTATCTGAAATGTCATCAGGCCTAGTACGATAGTCACTTGTTTTGTTCCTCCCCTCCCTTTCTGCGCCCCTCTCCCTCACCTTTTGTTTTCTCCTGCTCTACCAGAAATGTTGTCAGGCCTAGTATGGTAGTCGCCTGTCTCTTTCTATTTCCTTCCCACTCATCCCCTCCCTTCCTTATCTATGTCTTAGCTTTTGCACTATCTGAAATGTCGACCGGCCGAGTATGAAAGTTAATTTCATATCCTTACTGTTCATGGCCTGTAAGACTGTCATTGTATTTTCCCTTGTTCACTCCCTTGCCTTGAATTGCTTTGAAGCACATTGTGTATAGGCGCTAAATAAATAAACTATCATATCATATCTGCATTTATTTTTGCCTTGTAAAATAAAGGAGTTGCAACTGCTATTTTTCCACATTTGTTCAAATCAAAAATTGACATAATTTGAGCGGTAGAGAGCTGGACTCCTGCAAGTTCCATTTCACTTTAAATACAACTAGGGTACAGTTTGCTTAACATCACACGGGAAACCCACTGGCACCTCCAAAGCAAGTCGAAATGCCTTCACATATTTACTACAAATGAGAAGACGTAATAACTGCATTTTCTTTTTTTCTTGCACACTGCACCACGCATGGATTTGAAAATATGACATTCATTTCCTTTATCGTTTATTTCACCGACACAGACAAATACGTTTTGTTAAAAACACACAGACATGCTGGCACACAATATAAAATTGCACATCAAGCAAAGCTCAAATATCCACTTAGTTAAAAACCTATTCTTAACAAATCAAACTGAGAATTCGGCCATTGTGATTACTGCTGACCTGAGCCACATATCTGCAACGTGACCTGATTTTTAAGGAAATCATCTAATTTCTTTACACACTGTATGCTCTCTTGTTCACTTCCATTGGCTTGAAACGCATGGATGGCAGAAGAGGGAGAGATCAACAAGTGGGCTTCATTTCTGTTTTTTCACATTTGCAAAAAATATGTCTAGACACACATTGAATTCTGTTTGGATTTATGTGTAGAAATTAGGAAAAATGACAGGGAGTCTAAAATATAATTACTGACCTACTGTGAGTTTGCAGCCAAGTGCCCATTGCAATGTGATTTACTATGATTTACCCTGCGCCAAGAGGAGTTAGTGGCCTACTAGGATTCGCCCTGCATTGCTCCATATGATTCACATGACTGAATCCTAGGTATTACATTTGACCTTACGGCCGGCACAGTGATACTTGGGACCTCACCAGGACATTGTCAACTATAGAATTGCGCCCTAAACTCTCAACATGAATTATTCACAACCATTTTCTACTTGGTACCCACTGCTACGTGAGCCCTATATTCCACAACTCCCATCCACTACCAGTCACTGTACAGTTTAAACTAGTAAATGTATTAGACTGCACAAGCGTGCCTCCGCTACCTCACAACATCTCTTCACAGGTGCCTTACCTGATTGGCACCACTACTGAGACATCTCTGAAACGGCAACTCCACTGTGATGAGTTCCCCACCAATGAAGTCTAATGCCACAGGCACACAATCTTCCCAGTGGACACAAAGGCCTTTAAGCTCTCGAGAAGTACACTTTGAAACAGACCAGTGGCTTAACACAGAATTTTGGGCACCCCCTGCGAGCCATGCTGTGGGGCCCCCCCAACTCGTGCCACACTCTGGACCGGCCTAGATTACCATGATTGCGCAATACGCACAAACATGCTGCTGCAGGGGTACACCACACACTGCACTAGGGGAAAGATGTACATATGTGTTTTAAGGAATTACACAGTACAGTTTCTTAGAAAAATTGGCTATAAGGCCAGAGAGTTTGCAATTGTTTTGTAGGGTAACACCAATCCAAAAATCCAATACATGCAAGTGACCAACAGCGCACAGGAACATTAATGATTTAATTAATATAATGCTTTGATATTAAAAATGCATGTCCACAATGAAAACATGTCCAACTGGCTGCACAATGTAGACCAGTCTAGACGCGTAGTAACATATTACAGGAAAGCATACTAGGCCATGTTTAGACATACCTAGACTGGTTGGCCAAAGTGCCAGTTGAAGCAATAACACTTATCATGGTTATTTTATCACAGATGCCCAGAAAAATATACAATGCTGCACTAAGAAACGGCTAGATTGGCAGCACCCAAATGCAAGTCTAGCCAGGTAATTACACTAAGCAGGACTGCTTTATCAGAGATGCCCAGTTAAAAAAAAAAGTCAAGCCAAACTAAGAAATGACTAGAGTGGCTGCACCAAAATGCCTCTCTAGCCACTAATACCACATATCATGCCTGCTTAACTTGGGCATGGATGACCATTATGGTTTATCGCACAATGCCCGTCTATCCCCACCGCCCCACACATCCCCTTTTCCTCCCAGCCCCCATAACCAACCCCCAAATCAGCTTCTCGGCTCAGAATTACCTCCATGTCCCTTTTCCTTGTCCCATTGCTTACGTAAAAGGCTCCTTGCCTCATAGTACTGGGATGCGGAAGAGTGGGACTAGGAGCAATGAAGAATATGGTAACTAAGGCAGGCATTACCTTTATGCCCTCAACCTCATCCTGGTACTTGTGTTTAAGGCAAAGTGCCTCAAACACAAGCACTGGGATGAGGACGAATAGGGATATGAGTAATGAAGATTACCAATAAGTAGCCGAGGGATTAAACACAAGTAGTTGGCGAAACACCATTGAGCTGACTGTGCTTCAGCCCTCCCCCGCACTCCACCTCAAATTTTGGGCTATGTTGACTCGACCTGGCTGACCTACAGAGCCATTGCCGGACAGAACAGGAGACAGATGTTAAACGGCACCTGGGTTTCGCTTTTAACAAAGGTCCAAAAATGATTAATGTAAAGCATTTTACTGTGAGTACCTGCATTCAAACGTATAATTCTTTAGGCAATTGAAATCTTGGTCTGGGTTTAGTATTTGCATGCCAGGGAAGTGATTGGAAAGGTAGATAGGGTACCGGAGACCGCTTATGCTCACAGCAGTCCATAAGTGGGTGCGTTCAGACTTAAAGGAGAGAGTTAACAGCTTTTAACATTGAAGCTGCTCTAGAATAGTGTCATTAAAATGCATAAAGAAGTTAGAAGCCCCCACACAAATACATTTGCCCTTCCCCCACCGCCCGTGAGCTTAGCATTTGAAGGTTAGCACCCTCCCAAATGTAGGTTTTGTTGCGCTCTGAACACAAACACACACACCATTCACCATACACACACGCACACCCAGCCAACCATACATTTAAGGTGGTACCCGTTTTCCATACAGTCACACACAGTTCACCATACAGGCACACACAGGCAGCCAACCATACATTTAAGTGTGCGCCCTTTCACCATACAGGCACACCCAGGCAGCCACCCACACATTTAAGTGTGCACCCTTTCACCATACACTCACACAGGCAAACACATATACATTTAAGTGTAAGTGTGCACCCTTTCACCATACACTCAAACAGGTAGCCACCTTTGCATTTAAGTGTTTACCCTTTCATCATTCAGGCACACCCAGTCAGCCACTCATACATGTAAGTGTGCACCCTTTCACCATGCACTCGACATGCACACCCAGCCAACCATACATTTAACTGTGCACCCTTTCACCTTACAGGCACACCCAGGCAGCCACCCATAAAAGTATGTGTGCACCCATTCACCATGCACTCACACAGGCAGCCAACTATACATTTAAGTGTGCACCCTTTCATCTTATACTCACAAACGCACATGTCAGAAGGTTGAGGGGAGCTCTATTATTTCAAAAAGAATGCTTTCTTTTTGAAGTCACTCCGACTTCATAAAGAAATTATTTCTGTTAAAGACCGAACCATAATGGAAATAATTTCTTTATGAAGGCAGAATTACTTCAAAAGGATACTATTTATTTTTTAAGTCATAGATCTCCCCCCACCCCATGACATGGAGGCCGAGGCTTCCATGTCATGGGGTGGGGGTGAGCCCATGGATTTCAAAAATACATCTTTTTGTAGTCACACTGCCTTCATGAAGAAATTATTTCTGATACGCTGTAACAGAAATAAATTCTTTAAGAAGGACAAAAAAAAAATATTATATTTTTTAAAGTCCCATGGGGTCCCCTCCCAGGACATGTGGTGGCAAGTCCCCCCACAGCATGGGGTCTGCCGTGGCCCCTGTTACATCAGTGAAACAGAGCTCAGGGTACTTTTGTTTGTCATGCATAAACACAACAACAAAGATGTCCAGTATTTTTCCCCTCTCCTCACTACTTTAACTCACCGCCCTTTCTTTCAGCTCGCCCAGAGTGTCTGGAGCGGATCATGGTATAACACTCAGTGACATAACCTACGACAGCATAACATATTTTCAGAATTTGTGAAATAGATGATAATAGGTAAGTCCAATGACCTTTAAATCCGGTGTAGAATTTTACTCTAGTGCTGTGCTAACCTGAGTACTGAATAAGTGCTCTCAATGTTAATGTTAATGTTAAAGGATATTTGTACCGCGCACTATATCCACCGGAGTGGTCCCCTGGCGCTCAATCTCACAAAGCTTCTAAAAAATCACGACTTCTCTCCGGCCCTCTGGCACATGTCTGTTTTTGCCATCTGCTCCACAGTACCATGGTCCAGTCTGAAAGATATCCAGTTAACCCCAGGGCCCAGCTTCAACTTCTGACCTTTATTCCTGCTTACTTGCTCTCAAATAATGAAAATAAATTGTGTTTCTCTAATAATGGATATTGTTTCAACATTGGTTTGTCTCCAATTCCCCTGAACTGGGTTCTCCCAGCTGTTTAAGATGAGTAGCAATAGCTTGGAGATGGATGGGGATGCAGATGTTTATTCATACATTAATAATCAAAATGGTTCAGGCAGTTTGGCAAAAGGAGCGTCCAATTTAATAACAAGTATATAAAACAGGGAGTACAACGAACATCAGCAGCCCTTCGATCCTCTTAATCAATGCATTTTAGTAGAAACTGAGGTTATATTGCATAAAATGGTCATCATTGACGCTGACTTGTGTCACTAACTATGTGGCAAACTACAAAAACATATCGGAGAGAGTGATTGGTTCTCAGTGAATGTCTAAGCATACATTCCATATCAGTATAGAACCGTGAAGAAAAGTGATAGGGTGTTTAACATCAGGTGGGGAAACTAAGTCCTCCCTAAAACATGTCCACTATGAACGTCACTAAATACAAGATGTTCCATTGGCTACACAAACTATAGGACTCTTGATTACACTGTCCTCTATAATTGGTTGGCTTCTAAACCCCATCAGTACTTTTCCACCTATGTTTAGCAGCACGCAGACTGAACATCCAGGTGGGCTCATCTAGAAACTAACTTCCCACCAATTATTATATCAATCCATCATCACTGCAATGGTCCAGTGTCAATGAGTATAGGCACAGCTGGCCCTCGTGCGTAGGTATGACCACTGTTAAACCGTAATTATATAGTGCCTCCTCATTATGAATATTGGCCTAAACCCATTCGCGTTACACAGAAAACCGCATTCGTAAAGTTCTGATTTTGGGTTAACTTCACCGCCATTGTAAGACTCATCCGCCATTTTGATTTCAACTCATGTTCCATGTTCTAAAATGGTGGACTGTGTTTTCGACTTGCAGTCAAGACGAACGACCATTGAGTTTCGTTAATGTTTAGGCTGTCCGAGAGCAGACTGCTTAACCTATACAAAGATACCTTGTGCTTCATACAAACTGCCATTCAAGTATTGTCTGTGCACACAAGCCTCATCCTCGTATAAACACCAAAATAATGAAGAGTATACTTCGGTTGTATGCTTTGGCTGAGCTGCACTGTAGCGACTCTTGGAATAAGGCTTACCGTGGATCCAAGAACCAACGGCACCATTGTATTTTCATGGACATGTAAACTTGTTTAATCCATTGTATAATATTGTAACATCTGCCATGTGAACTAGGCACAAACTCTAGCCTGCAAATTATTTACTTAGAGAGAGGCTGGACAATATTGCTAAAATAGTATAAATATGTCTGTATTTAGATGTCCAGCTCTCTCACTCCTCACTGTGTCTGCTGCTACACACTACGAGGTGTTGGGAGCCAGATAGCTATCTGTTTTTCTTTGTAAAATGTACTAAAAGATACTTGTATCTTTTCAGCCCGTGATTGGTGGATTTTATTTGTGGTACTCGATATTTCTTTGGTCTTTCACCACCTCGTCCTTCCAATTTCTTCTTTACACATGACTGGACACCATGAAATCAAGCTTTTTGTGTATTTAATATTATTTTTAATAGTCCTCTGATCCAATTTCAGCCAAGTCCTGGTTGATAAGACTTTTGGCTTCCTGGCTCATCCTAGCTCCGTCTGCTGAGATTTCTTTTTGCAATTAAAACGTGCTTTTAACTGTAATACACTGAAGTGAGGCCTTCTTATTAATGTTCAGCACTGCATTATAACGTACAATAGCAACATCCGTCTTTTATTTGTCCATATGTATCTATAGAGGCATATATATATTGGTGCTTGCTGCAGTCTATCTATTATAAGCTTAGAGCTAGCTTCACAGTCATGTTGCTGCTTGAGATTCAATTGCATATGTACATGTGTAAACTGACTTGATATCTTCATCTGTTTCTGCAGCATAAGCTTCTTCACCCTGAGCCCAAGATGCCACTTATCCTTGTTGATTTCTTGATGCCTTATAGTATATCTGCATTCTTTGATCTCTGCATCACTTCTGTGTGTGTCATCTATTTCTGTATAACATCACCATTTATTCTTGCCTTTCATCTGCTCTGCTTCTTCAGGAATCTCATTCAAATGACCATCATATTTTCTTGCATGCAGGTATGGTTTTCGCAATAGGTACCTTGTCTCCCAGATTCTCTTAGTACTGGGACTCTTATGGGTACTGCACAGAGTCCATGCTCTGCTCTTTGCTGATTCAATTGTTACACATACGTCACATACTTTGGTTCCCATTCTATAGGTAGTATGGTAAGGGAAGTTGGAGGGGGAATACTTGGCTCCTCCTCTACACCCCTGTTGTTAATATCTGTGTCTCTCCTTCTCTCTTGGCTGCTCTGTGCTTTTCTGCTCCTTCTCTTGCTCCTCAGGTATGGTAGGGCTCTGTGATCTTGTGTCGCAGTGTATGACATGGGGCTGTGAAATGTGAATGGGCTAGGCAGTTGGTAAGGGAGGAGATGCTGACCAATGACCGGGTTGAGCTGCTCACCCATTACTTATGCTTCTAAGGATGGTGAATTCAAGGTTGTACATTTCACAGCTCTTCCTCAGTCCCTGTCCTTCTGTTTCTTTCTCGCTGTACACAAGCTTATACTATAATAGTGTATAAACTTCCCAGCATTAATATTTCTCTTGCATCTTGGTCTGGTATTCTAGCAACCCAGGATTCCTGGAATATGGAAGTGTGTTTTCCCCTTTGTAAAGACTTTTGGGGGTTAGCATTTGTCAGGCTGCAATGCACACTGAGTTTGGCCCAAATCATGCAAATACTAACATAGGTTCTACAGAGAGCACTCTGCAACCTGGTGACTCAGGCTAAATGTATAATGGGGCTCCTTACAAGTATGGCAGTCGGGGAAAAAATTGGCAGTAACTGAATTTCTGCCAATTTTCCCTCAACGCCATGCTACAAGTATGGCCCTGGAGTGGGGATTTACCTCCAGCAAAATGCTGGAGGTAAAACCTCCCACTTTCCACTGATAATCGGCAATAGCAGTGGAATTACCACAGCAGTAAATCTGCCATTGGTAATTTTGCAAAAAATGCCCCATAGAGTTCAGACCACGTGGCGGTGACAGTAATTTGGAGTCCCAATTTGGGTGGTGCTGGTCAATTAAGTGTCAGATTGGTTCACTTGAGTGTATGTTGTTTCATTGCCCTAAGGTTACTTTGTGCTGGCTTCATGTATAATCAAGACCTGAGGACATTCTGACAGTGTGCTTCTCATTCTCCTGTACCAGCAGACCCCGACCAAAAGTAACTACATGGACCAAAAAGTAATCCAAAAAAAGGAGCGATCAACAAGCAGGAATTAATACAAATGTATTGGGCACAAACAGCTGGGAAGCATGGTTCAGACAGCCCTGTGGAACTGAACTAAATAAAGTGAGCTGTTGACGCTGCCCACTGCGGCTGAACATTTTATACATAATTTGCAAAATTACCATACAACATTTTGTTACATTTTTAAGGGAGGTCACAGGAGCTGATTGATCGGACTATGTCAGTCCCCTATATCCAAATATATGTTGAGGCACTCTAATTGGACAATACCCCTTTTGGCCACAATGACATTAACACCCCTTGTGATGTCAAAAATACCCCCATCCTCCAATTATGTGATTGCACTGATCGGTCAAAACACACTTGTTTGCCATTAATTGCTAATGTTCAATGTACAACATGGCTTGAGTTGGCAAGGGGTGAGACATTCACACTGATTCAGAGAAATGGTGTGCCCCGTGGACACCAAACCTCTCCCCACTGATTAACTCCCCATTGTGTGCCCCATTACCCCTACCCCAATGCTCAGACCCCCAAACTCCCTTCTCACGCTGTGCTGCCAAGTGTAGTCTGAAAAAACAATACCACACTGTAGCTGGAGTTTAATTAACAGTATTTAATTTCTATTTCTCTACCAATTCTCCTCGGGCACCTAGGCGCCTAGCTCAATGGCCTTGAAAGTATCTTTTACCGTGACTTCACTGTGGCTGTGTTCTCCTCGGAAACTTCAGCCTGGCAACATTTCAGCAACCAGTTTCTGCTGAGTGCTCAAGAAATATACTGCTTTCCACACAACGGCCTGTGGCTCTTTTCTTATGAGTTTTCTGTGAGAAATGCTTCCATAGCATGGGCCTACAGACAAAATGTCTCCTCTATTGTTCACATATTGCTCAAAAAGCCCACCAATCATATTGCCTCTAGGGCATCTTACACCCCTACCCGGTACCCGCTCTATACAACTGCCCACTACTATGTCCAAAGCACCCACCTCTCATTGAGTTCCAGCATTGGACTTCTCGTACTGAGCCTACTTTGATGTCAATTTATGCAAGCAGGGTCGCATTCAATGATGTTCCCACCCCCAATGTCAACTACTGCATCACTCTTGACATCATCACGTCACTTGCGCAACTGGTACATGAGCTCCACCTTGGCAGCGTTGGATCTGGACCTTTACAAAACTCTCAAGCTAATGCAGCGGTGGCTTTGCACATTTAATGATGTTGTTGGCCTTTCAATATATTAACCCATGCTTGAAGAATGTTGATGGTGTGTTTGGTCTGTGGCAGAATAACCTATGGCATGCAAACTGATGTGTGTGGAGAGATGAAACACTAAGGGCCTGATTCACAGAACGTTTTCCTATGGCATTTCACCATTATAAAACACTCCCATGAATCAGAATTTAAGGTGTGAAACACAAACTGATGTAGAGCCTTTCTATAGAATTACCATAGACTCCTTTGATGATTTTTTCTGACCAATTTTCAGAGTTCCCTAAGCTAATATCAGCAACTCAGAGGATCTAAACCATTATGCAACGAATGTGGTATTTGTTTGGTACAATGGGTGGGAACGGTTCCGTAGCTTGAATGGTGTTTGTGTATTTTTTGTTGTCTACTACCCAGTAACTATTTTAGAAATACAAATACTGCTGTACAAAGCTGAACCCAACTGGTATATCAGTAATTGCATGCTACAGTTGCTTTTGGGTGCAGGATAGTGGGCCCATGCTTTGCAATTATAAAGGATTGTAATGATTATAGGTGTGCAACAAGGTGGTCAGTCAAAATGTCAAAAACAAAATGTCGAAAGACAATAATGTGGAAAACAAAACGTCTAAAAATAAGAAGTTGAATTATTATTTTTTTTTATTTGTTTATTTTTTGGCTCTAGTATATAAAAAAAAACGGTAAACAAAAAAAAAAGGGGGGTTGAGGGGAACCCCCACATTTCGAATAAAAAACGTATTAAAAAAGAAATTCGACTTTTTATTTTTCAACGTTTTTTCTCTCGAAATTATGACTTTCTACTTTTTTGTTTTCAATGTTATCACTATGAACCGTGCAACAAACCATGTTGTGTTTGTTATTGTCACATTGCCACTCTTCCTTCATCGTCTCCCTTATTTACTTAATCCCATCCCTTCTTGCTTACTCTCCTGGATTGTTAATATTGTGAATATGTTATTAAATGTTGTAATATGGATAACAAATAAGCCATCAGAGAGGATTTGGTGCTAGCCATCTATTCTGAAAATTCATTGTCATCTCTGTTGTGCCTTACATGCAATGGAAGAGCTTCTGCCAGGTTGAGTGTAATCTTATGCAGCCATGGTGTAACCCTCCTTATATTTATCTGAAAGGTTGCATGACTCAGATGAACTGTTTGCCCTATTCTAAGTTAACGATGATTACCATAGGTCTACTCATTAATTAACCAAAGACATATTATTAATCACCTCATCCTTAAAGTTTTCAATGTATTTAATACAATTCTATATATCGCTAGAGATTGATGGGAAAGTGCCCCTTTGTTTTGTTGCTGATGCTCAAAGTGGTGTTACACTTTTGTACTTAGATCTTTAAGGGATTGGGCTGCCATATCATGATTATGTTCTTCGCTGGGTAGCCATTTAGCTATGTATGATCAAAAAGTGGGGTTTTCTTCTGTTAGACACTCGCAAGATCTAATGATATGTCTAGATTGACTTTCAGTACGTAGTTCACTGTTGTTATTCCTGACATTTCAAAAATCATTTCCAGGTTATGTGATAAGATGACTTCCAGATATGTTGATCTCCCCTACCTCATATGTCTAGACTCCTCACAAAATCTAGGTCACCAGAGCCCAGATTTTATTCTGCCTAGATTACTATAATGCCTTATATCTTGGTTTAAATACCCATGCACTGCATCAACTACACTACAGATAATCCAAAATAGGGCTGCTTAGCTGGCAATCAGCATCTAACATTAGAGCTACATCACTGGCAGCCTGATCTTCCTCAATTGTGCGCATGAGGAGAAAGAGGAGAAAAGTATCACACATACAATGATTTGCTCTAGCTTACTTATACAAGTAAGCTTAAGCCCTTAACACCTACTTAAAGATACATTACCTTAAAAGGTCCCTTAGATTTGACAGAAATCTCGACCACTCTGCCCCCCTGTTTCAAAAGAACCAGATATGAGAGAAGATGCTTGGCAGTCCTAGATAGGTCTCACAAGAACAGTATTTCTCTATCTGACAACAGGACCCAGTTTCACAACATTAAATAAATCATGTAAAACCTGACTCTTTTCAATGAGGATGTAGAATAGACCATTTGAGCCAAGTGTAATGCTCTTAATAGGGGAGTGAATGTGATGACAACAGCAACCCAAACTGAAATAGTACAAAGACTCCAAGATAAAAGAATGTCCAATAAAGGTTCTATAAAATAAATATACTTTAATGTAATATACCAATATGCAATGCCAACCCTGTAGAGAGAATGCATACAATGCAAAACATAGATGTAAAAGCAGCACTCTGTGCACTGTATCAGGGGTGAAAAGGCAAGACATTGCAACCATGTCACTTCGTAAAAGCGATGTGTCTTAGTAAAAGGTGCAAAAAGGTGGCTTATGAAGCAATACAGTCCCATAAGTGGACAAGTAGGCTGGGACTCTCAAAAGTACAATATTTCAGTTCTTAATTATTATATTTTTTTTATTGTGATATTAGTCAAAATTGGACTTTTTACACATACAAATAGTACATGCTTAAAACATTATCACAAAACAGGTAACAGTAAGAAGCAGAATCAAAATTAAAATTCAAACTTTTCTATATATAAAAAAGGGAACAAAAAAGTAAGAAAAAAAGGAAAAGGGAGAATCAGGGAAAAGTCAAGTCAAACACCAACAGAAAAGGAGTTTAGCTATCAGCTCTTAATTGAAAGCAGGGGCGTTGCTAGGGGGGGGCTGAGGGGGCTATAGCCCCGGATCTTTTGGCTGTAGCCCCAGATAGAAATTCAGGAGCTACAGCCAAAAGACTAGCTAGCCCCGAGTCCTGACAGCCTGGACATTAGCTTAGCCCCGGATCTTTTCCAGACCTAGCAACTCCCCTGATTGAAAGACAGTGTCGAGCCTGGCTACTTGATGTCAGCAGTGGTGCAGACTACCACAATGCAGCTTGTTGTTTGAAGGAGTTTGGGCAGCCGGCGATGTCGAGTCAGTGGTACCAGGAGACTTGATATCCCCAATTGGAGACAAGTGGAGTCTGGTCTTTTGCTGGCTTATCATACCACCTTGGTTTAGCAAGAGCTCAAAAAATCTTGGACCACAGTGTCCAGGTTGATATGCTGAAAGTCTCAGCATGTCTCTGATGTGGAGATGTCAGAGCTTTGGCATCAACGTTGAGCAATCCCGAATATGCAAAGTGGTTTGAGCTTCGAGGACAAAGGATGAATCTGGCAGTACCCTTGCAGCATTCTGGACAGAATTGAAGGTGTCCAAACCAGCATCAAAACAGTGTGGGGAAGCAAGGAGAGCCAGAGGTCACTTGTTTGATTCTGCAGTTTCCTTGAGTCCTATCAAAGCTGCATTAGGGCAAGGAGAGTCCCCTTTCTCTTTAATTCCAGTCCAGAGAGATTAACTGGCACCTACAGGGGTTATGTGTCTACAGTTAGGGGCCTGGTTTCAGTGCAGCTTGCAGAGGGCAGGCCTTGATCCAACAGCAAGTCACCCCAGTGTGCCCTGTGGATGGTCAGGGGACATAGCTGTCCTCTACCCTAGATCCACTCTGTCTCCACCTCACAACCTGGGGATGTTAGAATGGAATGCTCTGCCAATAGTGGTGCAAAGAATTATTCTGTTCTTCCAAGATTAATCAAAGAAGGTCTGGGAGACCCCTTTGTTAAGCTGGTAAAAGGCCACAGGGGATTGGACAAAAGCAAGCCTGATGTAAAATGTCCAATGACCGTCACTGTGACAAGTGACCCTTGCCTTCTTGCATTATACCCAGGCAAACTTGTTCTCCAGAAAGTGTAGGGCATTTGAAGGAAAGAGAGCCCAACCAAAAAGAAAAATGGGGAAACCTTATCTCAGTTCCCGGCTGCCCATACTGGCTACTCTAACACACACCCTACCCAAGCATGCAACTTCAAAGCCTCTCTGGTATGCAATATCTTGGTGTGAGTTTGGCCTTTGTTATGTGTGTGCCTATTTCCCAGTAGCTCTCCTACTGTGAGATTCTGTGTGTTGTGAAGAACCCCAGGGAATTGTCACTACTTGCATGGTGGTACCCCCTTCCCATGAGACCAGGGAGGTGACACCACTGTCAGATAGTCCCCCTGGCAGTAATATTCAGCAGCTAGATCTGATGGGGAGGGAAGTTCTCCATGGGACCACTGACAATCATCTTGGGGGGAACGTGGTATTCACCACCTTCATGTCAATCCCCTCCTTCCTTTCACCCCACTAAGGATCCTCTGGATTCCCACACATCTATGTATCTCTGAAAAAATAAAGGATTCCGTATACTTGGCTGAGGAGGAGTGAGGCTTACATAGCTGGAGTAAATATGATCCATGACTCAAAGAAGATCAAGCAAGGAGGCAAATGACCACTGTGGAACCAACACACGTGGTGCAGTCTGTTGAAAACCACTTAAAAAGTGAGGAAGGACTATGTGCAAAGAGAGACTAGTCGGGGAGCAGAAACAGAAGGAGCAAGCCAGCCCGGGAGGAGCGAGGAACCAGTCGCCTCTTCCGTGGCGGGATAACCAATGCAAAGGGAACAAAACCCCATCAAGGAAGGAAGAGAGTTTTTAGAGGCCCCATGGACAGGGAGCCTGTCCGGTGACGGGAAGAGAAGGGACAGATGAAACTGAAGCAAGGAAAGAAATGCACATCAAGGTATGTGAGAGAAATCGTATTGCTGTGCTGCCGCTGAGGACAGAATTTGAACGCAGCAGTGAAGAAGTCCATCGCTACTACTAGGACAGATTGGAGACTGCAATCGCATTTCCCAAAGGTAGGTAAAGGGTCTGCAGGCTGGTCAGACGCAGACAACACAAAACAAGTTGACCAGATACACACCATTATCCCGGGAGACCGAAAGGGATAACAAATGAACTGTAAAAACCAGAACAAACTTTGTAAAACTTCCTGAGTGGAACAGTACCTGTCAGGAGAGCACACTAGGTCTGTTCAGCGGGGCATTGAGTAAAATTGGGGTAGAGAACCTGCAAAAACAGCTCACCAGTGTCTGGGATCCATATGAAAAAGTAGAGATGGATAATGGATGAACTTTTAAAAGCTGGAATAAACTTTACAAACTATACTACGTGGAACAGTACCTGGCAGGACATACACTGCAGCGCGAAATTACAGATTCGAAAATGTCAAATTTGAAAAGCATGCCACGGTGTAATCATGCTTTAGTTTCCCCACATCCCCTTACCTGCTCCCCCTACCTACCTTTTGGCAGCACACTCTTCGTGGTGTGCCGGCAACTGCCCTGTCTCCCTGCGATGCCAGTTCCCTTCACTTACGTGGATGGGAACTGGCACTGCAGGCTCCTTTTTTTGTGGGATTTCTTTATTTATCTGCCTGCCAGCTGTCAGTGTGTTGAAAGTGGTGTACATCCCTGCAAACCCAGATCCCATTATAGTGAACAAGGGAACTGGGGACACCCCGGCAACCCCCGCTCCACCTACTTGCTATAATGGGATCGTATGGTGTAATTGTTCGACATTTTTGGCTGTACATAATATTAGTACATCCAAAATTCGAAGAATTATACCATACTTTTTTGTCCACATTTTTCTGTGGATATGGCAGGAGAGTACACCAGGTCTATTCAGTTGGACATTGAATGAAGCAGGAGTAGAGAATATATACTAGCAATACACAATGGTATCAGACCCTTATGAAGTTGGGCAATCCTACAAAAGCCAAACACATGTTTCAAATGCCCAGACGAGACACACAGTAAAGGGACTGGGGACCATAGCAAGTTGGGGAGAGCCTGAGATAATATAGAGGGGTCTGGGACCCACACAGAGGAAAAAGAAGTTGTAGAACAAATCAGGGCAAACCAGATATATCCCAGAGGGATCTGCGACTCATGTGAGAAAGAAAGAGAGGTACAAGAAGCTGAACAAAGGGATCGAGGACCGATTTCCAAAGAAAGAAACACTTATTTGAATTACAAGTTCAAAGTCAAGCCTGCCAGGATAGTGTACCAGACTGGACACTGCAAGTTTAAGTTGGAGAAAGAAACAAATGGAAGGGTCTTTGCCACTGGATACAAGGAAGGTCTCTTTTTGTGATAAGAAGGCCTACAGTTAATTCTGGCTGGTGAGTTAACATTATGTTTTTGAACTGAAGAGAAAGGGTAAGAAACTCCCCCTTGATACCTGGAAATTGTGTTTAAAATTCAGTCAATGAATATTTTCATAAAGAACTAAATCCAGAAAAAGGGAAGTCTTCTTTTGGTTCAAGAAGACAACTAGTAAACCTCAGTTAGATTAGTGTAAGGGACATACATAAGTTTGGACACAAGTCGGTGGGAACTTTATGTTACAAGACATCCTGACAAAGTCATTAATGTTTTTGTTGAGGTAGGGTAATCTCTCATAGTAATAAGAAAAAAATGTTTTTTGCTTTTCTTTACTTCTATAATAAAAGTCTTTGCCAGAAAACATGCCACCACTGTGTCAGACTCATACTTCTGCACCCTTACAGTGTCCTGCCAGAGACACCCTTCCTTGTCTCAAAGAGTGTTAGTCTGCCCTGGCTTGAGCTCACAGGGATAACATGAGTTAATACCAATTTGATGTTCTTTTAAAAATGTTGTGCACTAGCAGTCACCATACCAAAATTAGGTATGGCTCATTTGTAATGATTACTCTGCCACCAGACAGTAGTGCCACAATTATGGTTTGGATGAGAGGTTCAGAGTTGAATGCAATGTCTTCCTGCAGTGACTTTGTGTCACAGCAGCTGTCAAAAAAGGAAAATATGACCTTTCAACCTGCGATGCAGCATGTCACATTAAGGTCCATTGCTTTTGGCGTCAGGTTTCAGGAAAGAGGGTTAGATTAGCAGACTCCCCTTTCTTAGATGAATTACTGTGCAGGATTGCCATTCGGCAAGGTTGGAAAAGCCCTGGCTTTTTTATTTGTATTGATAACTAGCTTATATACCCGGCGTTGTCAGGGATTTCATTTTCTTATTGCAACTATTTGCTAGAAATACTTTCAGGTAGCTTTACGCCTTCGGGAAAGACTCCATAAGAAAGGTGAAAAGAAGCTGCCCTCGGGGCTTACCAAACACACCCATGGCTCAGAAGCCAGAACATACGCCCATTGTCTACCGATCTAAGAACAAATCAACCTCAAGTTCCTCTCCATCATTCACAAGTGCCTCTCAGATACTGCACTAGCCTACCTTTCTTATCGTGTGGAAAATTATGCCCCCTCTCGCCACCTAATATCCTCACACAACCACTTGCTCAAAGAGCCTAGCTTCAATAGCCAAATTGCAGGTGGCTCAAGCTTCCCTTTTGTCACAGCCAAGCTTTGAGACAATCCCCCATGTTCTTGAGAATGGAACCCTCCTATAGGACATTTAGGAGAAACTTGAAAACGTGGCTTTTCACCTAAGCTCCTCGGAGCCAAAACAATGTATCACTGCTGAACATCTTCAACCTACGCCTCCTGCTTTCTCTGTTTACGTTTACCTGTACATCACCTTCCCCCTTTTCCTAATGTAAAAAGTGCCTAGATACCTTAGGGTTCAGTGTGCTGCTACAAATGCAAAATAAATAAATACATGATTTAATATTTTTTTAAATGTTTTCTTATAAAGACTACACAACACAACTGTTAGTTCTTCTTAAAAAATCATTCTGAGACATATAACTGTACGTGCGAAAAACATGAAGATTCCTGAGCAGCATGATGGGTGACATGATGCCGTTGTTGCAAAAATGATGGACCTAAAGTTTAATATTACCAGAGTACATGTTCATTGCAGGGCTTGTTTATAAACAACATTTGTTCTTTTTCCAGTTGGAGCAAAGGTATACTACTAATTCAGGGAACCCACTCTAGAACATTTGACATATAAGTGCCCGTGGGAGAAACATGGAGATTCCAAGTTGATAACAGTGCACTTGGTTGACCGGACCTGTGCCTTGCAGATTGTGATACCGAATGAAAGCCTTACCAGGAACTGCAGACACTTGAAACTGAACGGCATGTCTGTCGGATTGAGTGGAATGCAGGGAATGAACACATTGTCTCCTTTTCCCTTCCCAGTCAACAATGTTGCCTCTTCAATTATGTTGGGCAGCAAGCACTATTCATAAGAGAGTAACAGAAATGCCTGTCACACCTCTTTATTTCGCAACAATTTAGAAACTTCTGGAATGTTACCTGCCTTCACCTTCGCCTCTCAGGTCCCTTTGCTTCCCATATGCCTCGCCTTCACCTCCCACACGCCTTTGCCTTTCACCTCTCATACTATTTTGCATCGCATACGCCAAAGTTTCAGAAAGCCACAAGCCCACAAACACATTTTGACTTATATATATATATATAGATAACATGATGCTAGCAGACTCCCTTTCCTGAAACGCCATGTCAAAAGCATAGTGTACACCTGCATTCTGCTGCATCTGTTTCCTGATTCACAGCTTCTGCTCTCCAGTGTCAAAGAGCAGGTTCAGAGGTCACATGTGCCCTGCTTGACATCTTCTGTGTCACCAAAGTTACTGCAGTGCAGAGGCTGCATTTAAATATGCACCCTTGTTCTAAAACCATAACAACCATGGTAAACTATGACCTGGTTGCAGGATAATCTGGAAATAGGAGCCATCCCCAGGTTTTGGTTTGGTGTCTGATAGTTCACATACACATTAAAGACACATCTGAGTGTAGCATACCAGTGTCAACCCTGTGAGTTCAGACCAGCTGTGAGACGTGATGTGTATCCCAGGCAGCTCTCTGTCTGCATTGCAGTGAATGTGACAAAAGGCAGGATACCTGCCTCTGTGGATACTTTGAGAGGGCGAGCAACAACTCCCTGCTGTGCCCAGTAGCTCACAACAGGAAATCTCCTGGAAGCTGGTTTCAAAGAGGCAATTTCATATTAAAGCACTGCCTCACACTAGGGTGTTGCACAACATGAAGCTTTTGATACTGCAGACTATGAAAGGGGCAGTGTTAAGAGCAGAAGTGAGCTTGATGAAGGGTTCTTCCATCTTGATTTGCTGTGGGTTTTTCTTCCCTTACTATCGCCTCCACTGCCTGAGGAACAAGACATCCTTGGTATGACATCAGGTGGCAAGGGTCACTTGTGTCAGGCTATTAAAGCAGGCTTGCTTTCATCCTATCCCCTTTGGCTTTTACCTATAAAAGAGTGGGTCTCCAAATCCTTCTTTAATTGACTTTTGGACAGTCAAGAACAACATGAAAAAATCATCTAGACCCAGTTTTATTTATTTATTTTATTTATCTATTTATTACTTGCTGCAGCCCGCAGGCATCAGGGCGCACAAAAAGAGACACACACATAAAAGACTTCTGACCTGGAATCCTTATCATGAGAGACACTATTTCAATTGAAAAGCAATGTCTTCAATTGTTTGCAGAACGTGACGAGATTATTATCTATTTGTAGGTCCATCGGGAGTACATTTCAGGCACTAGTTGCCTGGACTGGGAAGAGTTGGGATAGAGGTCCTTCACAAGGCCCTCTGCAAAAGAAAAGCTCTGCTTCTACCCATCCATAAGGCACATTGAGGCTACTCTGCTAGCAAAACCTGATAGGATGGGAGAGCAGAGACTGATAAGGACTCACCTTGTCCTGGAGCACTGTGCAGTTGCTTGTTACAGCACGCAGATAGAAGCCAAGGAAGCCAGTGCTCCTGTTTTCACCACTTCAAACCACTTGTGAATCGTGGTCAACACTTTTGAACAACGAGTACCCGTATTACTGTTTGGCGCTCACCTTTGAACTTCTAACAACTGTTGCTGCATCATCAAACCAGCTTGATGCAGCATTGCGCCAGCAGTACCTTATTAACCATCTGACTTGAGCACCATTGCACTGTGCAGATTACTTTATTTTGTTTATTTATTTATTGGTTATTTAAAATGCGCTAATACACAAGTGTTTCAAGGCACAACAAGACAAGGGTGGGGCAGCGATGACAAAAAACAAAAATGGTAGTAACAAAAAGTGCAGGCGAGATGGGACGGGCGGCGAGGGGTGAGTGCCTGCACATCATACTTTGAACAACTGCATCAAACCAAGCATGGAACCACTATGATTTTGCATTGCAGCTCGACTCACACTGCTGTATCATCGCATTACTTGGTTACCTGAACCAGAGGTTCTCAAAGTTTATAACCATGCTCAGTCATCCAAATGCTCCTGGAGATCCACGGAATGAGTCAATCAACACTGCCTTCGAACTGCAATGAGCGCGGCTCAAGCCAACTCACAGCTTGAAATCAACGTGACTCACTGCACTCTTGCATGGTTCACAAGCACTGCATCCTGAATCCTTGCTGACCACGTTGAACCACCTATGGACTGGTAACTAGTACTATTAACAGCCCTTACTCCTATGGCCATTTTTGGGGCACTGGGGACTGGCTAAGACCCTTGGGATTCTTTTTCTTCAAGAAGCATATTCTTTAAGGGACATTTTTGCACATATTGCCAGTTTCGTCCCTGCCAAAGCACCCAGAGTGCCTACACACATTTTTTTGAGTCTTCTTTTACAGGTGTGGATAGTTAATGCGTTTTTAATAGTTGTATAATTGATTTGCCTAATAAAATTATATGTATTTTTATGGAAGCTTGATTGGACTTTCTTTTTGTGTGGAACAGTTGTATTATTGTTGTTTGGTTTCTACGGTCTCGTATTCAAACCACTTCTAAGTGTATAGCCAGCCCTTGGCCCACGTTACCACAAAAGGTGAAAATGTATATCTCTTGGCTTTGCCTTATAACCTGTATGTTTGGGATCACTATTGGTTTGTGGAAGTGTTAGGGCTCAGTAGGTGGTTTAGCCATTACTCATCCTTGTACAAACAGAAACCACTTATTACATTGCTAACTCAATTGGCTTGCTGACAAATCTTAATACGTTGTCATGGGTTACTAACCTGGGAGTGGAGGATTACTTGCATGCCACTCATTGGGTCTTTGATGGACTTGACCTTGATCATTTATTGTGGGTTTTTTAATTCTTGAAAGCTTTTTCCTTATAGCTCTGTGGAAGCAGAAATACAAATGTGTTCACTTTCAGAACCTTTTTTGCATCTTGTGCATTTGACTTACACTCTTATTTAGTTTTGATTTAGTTTGGCATTCGGTAGAAAAGTGTTTTCTATTCTGGACTTGTATCTTCAAAAATGTGATTTATCTATTACAAAATTTTGAACCGTGTTTTCATTCAGTATTTGCTTTTCGTAAATAAAAGCCGCTCAGTTACCACGTGGGTGTGTCTAGTAGCTTGTAATACTGTGGGACAACTCAGTGAGTAATTCCGTTGTGTTAGAAAGATTGGCATGACCGTACTTCTTGCTAGTTCCACTGCCCAGTTGAGTTTTAATGATTTCGATTTTACTGCTAGGCGCAACAAATATTAGGGGGAAAACTCTTACCCACCTCCTGCTCCCACAACCACGTGTTATTATTCTGCTTTCACTACAGATAAGCGCGGCAGTGTCAGCACTAAGTGAAGTTCTCATTGTGAAAGCCTCATTCCTGTACAGGACGTTGTAGCCGCACAGGGCGGCCATCTTGGGGAAGGCATGCCCACACCACAATCATGCTGTTCACATAATGGGAACTTCTTACATCCCAAAGGGTTTATCTACTGAAAATAGTACCTTTTTGTATATCTTCATACCAGAAATGATGCACACATCATCCTCCTATTATTTTTGAAAAGTGTTACATGAGACCCACCTGATACATGTGTTACAGGCATCTAGCTATGTTGTAGCAACCAGCATTAAAGTATAAACATTTGGCAGTCGTCATTTTATTATAAACATTTGGCATAGTCAATGGAATTTTAGGTGAATTGTAAGTGATGTACAGAACGCCTGTGTTTCAACAGAATGTTTCTCCATCACTATTGAGCAGTATTAAATAATATTAGAAATATGTGTATATCTCCTGGGTAAAACCCATATACCTGGGCTGTTCATTGTTTCTTTTCTAAGCTGTTAGAGCCAGTGATACACTATGTTATCTCCTTGTTCTGTCTAATACTGAGAATTGTTCTGTGTTTCATATTCACTTTTATTTACATAATAATCCGTGCTCGCTGGTAAGTCCTTGGAAAGTATTTGAACCAATGACTACATCATGGATCATGAACATGGTAAGAGGACCTGTTTAATGCATGGAAAGTGTGCATTCAATGGTGGTATTGAGGCCATTATATACTGTATCTAATTTCAAAATTCATTTCTGTTCCACTTTCCTAAACAGTAAGTTACGATCACCTCCTCTTAGCGAGGCATCAATTGTCTCATCTTTATAGTAACTATTTCAATGCAAGTGTATATGTAGAGTACAACCACTATACTAAAGCTAGATGTATACTTAGAGCATAGACAATGGGCATTGTGACAAGTTTGCTGGTCTGGAAACAAGGGTGCTGAAAAGCTCACAGCACCCTTGTTTCCGGACCGGCAAACTAACTGTTTGCCTGCCGGAGTCGCTATTCCCGGAAAGGTCATAGCAACGGTGACAGTGCTTCTGTGTCCCCACTCCCATAGAGTCCTTTTGGAATGAGGACTTAGATTTTACCAGTGCCTGACTTCCCGGGCTGCCAGAGTTGAAATCTCCTGGTGACACCGGGAAGTCAGGCGGCAGTAAAATACTACGGGTTACCGTCAGCCCCGTAATGAGGCCCACTGTCTTGGAGTCTTGCACATCCTAGACTTTGAATTGATTTTTATGAATTGTGAGGGTAGCCAATGTATTGAACTGAAATGTTTTTGAGGGTAGCCAATGAAAAGCAATGTCTTCAATCGTTTGCAGAACTTGAGGAGATTATTATCTATTTGTAGGTCCATCGGGAGTACATTTCAGGCACTAGTTGCCTGGACTGGGAAGAGTTGGGATAGAGGTCCTTCACAAGGCCCTCTGCAAAAGAAAGCTCTGCTTCTACCAATCCATAAGGCACATTGGGGCTACTCTGCTAGCAAAACCCGATAGGATGGGAGAGCAGAGACTGATAAGGACTCACGTTGTCTTGGAGCCCCATGCAGTTGCTTGTTACAGCACGCAGATAGAAGCCAAGGAAGCCAGTGCTCCTGTTTTCACCACTTCAAACCACTTTTGATTTGTGGTCAACATTTTTGAACAACGAGTACCCGCAGTACTGTTTGGCACTCTCCTTTGAACTTCTAACAACTGTTGCTGCATCATCAAACCAGCTCGATGCAGCATTGCCCCATCAGTACCTTATTAACCATCTGACTAGAGCACCATTGCACTGTGCAGATTACTTTATTTTGTTTATTTATTTATTGGTTATTTAAAATGCGCTAATACACAAGTGTTTCAAGGCACAACAAGACACTCCCATAATTTATATGAATTGTAAGGGTAGCCAATGTATTGAACTTAAATGTTATTGAGGGTAGCCAATGTATTGAATCTAGATGACTTTTGAGGGTTACCAATGTATTTAATCTAAATGTTTTTTTGAGGGTAGACAATGTATTGAATCTAGATGCATTTTGAGGGTAGACAATGTATTGAACTAAATTGTTTTTTAAGGGTAGCCAATGTATTAAATCCAGATGAATTATGAGGGGAGCCAATGTACTGAATTGAGATGTTTTTAAGGGTAGCCAATGTATTAAACTTAGCTGAACGTGATGCAACTGTCCACAAACCCGCTAACAACTCTCAAATATTCTGCTTACTCACCATAAAACACAGAACACAATGCACCATGCCTGTACACTAGCAAAACATAACACATCCACAAACTACAACAGACTACCCCAAACGAGAAACTAAGCCAGCCACACATAAATCTCCACAAAGACACACACGCTCACAGACAAGCACCACATAATGAATACTAACTAAAAAGCAAACAAGCAGACAGTGACAGTTTTTTCCCAAACTGAAGTTACCAACAGCATATCAAAGCTCTCTTGCGTTTTTCCCTCTCAGTCCCACTAACAAAACCTTCCCAGCCTTCTATCCTTTTCAGATTCGGCAGGGCGCCAAGAGACCACGAAAAGTGGCAGCGCTGCCCGGTATAAGCTCCAATGATACAACATATCATAGCATCAAGCAACTCTGCATCTCCTGTTGAGAAGGCCTGGCAGCCAACACAGTTGGTCCAACCAGCGACTGTCCCCTCACACTTTGGCCCCCTTCTGCACCCTCAACTGAATTCCATGTTGGGGATTTTGATTTGTAGTAGGGGCTCATGACTTACTGTGTGTAGAAGAAGGTTTATTCAGATATGAACTTGTGGTAATTGTCCTAACTTCTGTTTTGTTAGTCCTTCTCAGAAAGCATAAAAAGTAAACAAGCCCATGCAATATCAAGAAAATGATATTGCAATTTTACCAATGCCTTTTCTTTTTATAATTTGCACAGAAATAGTTTCACGCCATTTAGTCCAGTTTTACATTCTCTAAAATACAAGTTTTGATACCTTTTATTTAACTAACTGACTGGTATCGGGAGGATAGCGCAGTGGCAACACGCTTGCCTTGGAAGCAAAACGATTAGAAACCTCTGGGTATTAAGCACGTTATATCATATCAAATCATATCATTATGCTGAAATGTTAGTTGCATTAGCTTTCGAAGTCTCAGTGACCTCTTCATCGGATGGTGATCACATGACACATGAGGAAACACAGAACATCGCAATTCCATCCCAGCTTTTTATACTTAGAACCTATTGCCAAAGTGGTATATAGCTATTAAAAATATTAATTCATGTTTCGGGACTTCAAAACGAATACAATTTGCAACAGAGCAGATACATCATTGTTTAATAAATGCACATTTAATAGACGTCACGCTACATACAATATAAACAAAATAATAATGCGACACAATCGTTAGTGACATTGTCGGAGTAAAACAATGTTTCATTGTCACATAAGAATTTCAGGAAAAAGACCATTAAGAAATCACCAGACCTGTAAACCATGAAAGTAAAAATAGACTATAACGCAAATAAAGTAAATCAGACCGAACATGGCATCATTCACTGCACAGCTAGAAAACGCGCCTCTCTAAATAACGCTCCGAAAAACTCTCACCACACGGATGCAATTAATTCCCATCTGCCGGACCATATTCGACACTAGCGTGAAATGTGCATAAATCTTGCTGCCAACGTATTTTTGTGCCTCCAAATCGATGCCAACATAGCGCCTGTCTCATGGATAAATAGATTCATTGTGGCGTGGTTCAGAAGAAAATGAAGGACTTGTCATGTTTGTGCAATACACTATTTCTGCACACGCTGCCGGAATCATTTTCAAAAAGCCAAAGTTGTGAAATAAATTGCTATGTTGAATAGAACCTAGAGATGACAATATTATCTATGCTACACATTGCAGCTTTTCAGCAAGGTGTGATAATGCAAACTGCATATTGGAGTGCCTCTTAAGAATTTCAGGAGAGTGTGGTGTTTCTGGTAATCGTTTTTCCGCATATCTGAACGAATATTAAAATGCAGGATGCTTTTCATGTTGTGTAGCACTTACCTTGAGCTCTACCCACCAAAAGCCAAGTACCTACTCTTCACAATTTCACCCTCCCCTCCACCCTAATAAACCCCGGCTTACTGAACCGTGAAAAAATCACTACGGAGCTGACTAATTTACCTGATTTACTTGTTTTCTATAATGGCTGTCGTCTCTACTACTGGGAGGTCCAGGTATTTCTACATATAAGGCAATCATCCAGCAGCTAATTTTCATCAGGCACTGATAGCTCTTATCTAGCAACAATGATAAAAGCCGACCATGCCTCATTAAAGGACAATTTATTTTCAACCACATATGCTTGCCATAAAGAAACCGAACTGGCCGCCCTCTCAGTAAGCTGTCATAATTTTTTCCAGCCAGCCTTATTATGTTGTAGTGTTAATAATTAGCAGAAAGGGGTCAAACAATATTCTGAGCTGAGTGGAATTAACGTGTGTGATGGAGAGCATACAAATCCTCATCCCCTGTGTGAAGAGAAACATCTCTTAATGAAAGATCTTTTCTAATGCAAAATGAGCACATGGATTGATTTCCAAAGGTGCATAAATGAGCTTCTCAGTCTTGAGTAAGTCAGGGCAAGCCTCCACCCGTCCTCACGCTCCAACGGAATATTCCAATTGGTATCTGATTTTCCCGTGTGATGCAGTGGGACTTGCCAGCGATCAATAATGGTGTAATGCTGGTTCAAGATGATGGGGTTATGTCCCGTATGCAAGATTTGATGTGCTTTGAGCAGTTCAGCAATGTTATCAAAAGGCCAGATCAGTAGCTTTAGGGGTTTTGTTAGGCTGTAGAGCATGATTGTTCTTGTTTTAGTGATGTTTTGGTACGGATGGGATGAGTTTGATTGTCTTTCTTGTTAGTTCCTTAGATTTTAATGGTTGTTGTTTCCTGGCAGCACCCTTTTGTTTCTTTCTGTTTTCTATTAGGACCTCTTTGTCATCTTTCCCTTTTACCTTAAATTTCCCTCATGAAAAGCATGCTAACATATTTCCCAGCCCTTCCCCTAAATCCGTGTCCCAATACTGTCACCCCAAAACGTTGGAAAAAGCAAAGGTAGTGTGCTTGCCAGATTGGGCCATGTGTGACTTGTTCAATGTATTTCCGTCACCTCCTTGCCTTTAACTCCTAAAAAATAAAAATAAAACATCTGCGTGTGTCTTTCAGATTATTTGTGGAATATAAAAATACTTCCCATTTGGGAGAACCACAGAATCCTCCTTGTTTAAGTCACCTATACTTGGGTGTCTGATATGAATCGATGTGCTCTTGTCTTTCACTTGAAGATCTTGTTATTGTCTAGTTTTAGCCATATATTGGGTTCTAAACTAGAGAAAGAAGAGGGAGAAGGGGTTGACTTCTCAAGCAACTAGGAATTTGATTAGTAGGTGGTAGTCTTAGAGGCTGTGTATCCTATGCTTGCGGGCAGAGGCAGACAAGGAGAGCACGCAGGTATTGTTGCAGGAGGAGATGAACGAGAATGATGTTGTCCTTTTGCAGACATCTCCAGAGGAGGAAGAGGCTGCAGCCTCTGCACACGTACGTTGTCTTGCAAGCCAGGCACCTTGGTCTCGTTTAACAAGCATTGTCAATTCCAATATTGTTGGCATTTACTGTTATTTGCATTTAGCATTTATAGGCACCATGGTGCAAGGAGGAGAGTGCAACGTTTAAAGAGGAATGCTATAAGGATTGCAGATGTGCAATAGAATGAGAAGGGGAATAGAGCACCTCTGTGGGATCAACATCACGGCACCCCATGGCTCCTTAGAGAAGTCATTCCTGTGCAAGGATGGATGGTTAACCCATATCTTCAGGCCCTATCAAGGAGTGTTCTATATAGCCTGGCTCTTCGTATATCCAACCAAACAGAAGAGATAGAGTTCAATCAAATTGAGGCAACCCACTGTCCTCTTATTCTGGGATTGCCCTGGTTAAGGATGCATAATCTCTTTATTAATTGGATGGCTGGAACCTTGTTTTTGGGCTCTGAATATTGCGTGACTCATTACCTACAACAGGGAGCTGTTGGCCTTCATTCCTCAAACCCCAACAAGAACGAAACCACAACTACAGGCAGGATGGATGATGTCCATGGCATTCCTATCCAATATCAAGACCTCATAGACATGTTTTGTGATGCCACTCACAGATCTCTCAGAAGATGATTTTGCTATCAACCTACTTCCTCAAGCACAGGTTCCTTTTGGCAGCATGTACATCCTGTCCAGCCCGGAAAAACACACATTCTGGGAATATTTGCAAAACAACCTACGCAACGGCTCCCCTGATGTTGCCTAAATTAATACTATTTAGTTGGTTAGTGCTGCAACGTTACAATAACTGTACTTGTAATGTGTCTCTACAGAAAGCAGACAATTCTCATTACTGGCACCAAAAAAAGCTCTGCTCTGCTCTCAAATGTCTTTGAGCGTGCATATCTTAAAAGTACACATTTAACACTTCCTTATGAATGTATTATTTATTTACAAATGTGGGATGTGTTTGCACTTTTTAATGCATACTCAAAATTCACAAATGTGATGTGCAATACAATTTGCAGAACAAGTACACATTTCCCTGTTTCTGTCTGGGACAGTCACAAGGAATTGCAATGCATTTCAGGTTCATTTCTGACATGCATTCCCTTTTTTATGAAGTGGACAGCAACAGTAACTGCTGCAGTCCCACCTGCATTACTATTCCACAAAGAGGGAACAAAATCAACTTTTTCTGTTTTACACATTTTAAAGTGACAAGCCCATCATGGTGAACTACACTACCAGCACTGAAGTGGGTGCAGGGAGCCTGTTTCTGGAACATGCTCGTAATACTAATGTGTGCAATGTAGCAGTCCAATGCATCAGTCTTGCTGCAGCAGAGCACCCTGGAAATGTGTGGGCCTTCTTTTGTTAATATGATGACCTGTGCCTTCCTCAAATAACAAAAGCACATTATTTGTGCAATTTATATTTGCATTACTTTTTTGTGAAGTTGACACTCTACTAAAGAAACATTTTATCTGAGTATCCCTGACTGAAAATGTTCTGAGTCTTTGAGTTTGTGTTGTTTTCTTTGAACATGAGCTGGCAAGAAAGGGTATGATCTTTTTAGTCAACTGTTTATAGCAAAATGTCATCAGCAAGAAATCGACAAGAGCTAAACCCAAATCTGTCACTTGAATTTCTTACAAATTTGGCCAAACTCTCAATTACCCAAATACATTGATAAATGTAGCCATTCAGGGTTCTAATGAATTTGGGCTTGGTCCCATGTGCCACTTACAATTTTGGTTTCCGAAATGGAAGATAACTTTCTTCCAGGAGAGACCTAGAGGGAGCGTATCGTTTTGAACACTCTTTAAGATAAATGGGTAAATTTCCATTTATACATCTGTGAGCCAGGGATAGGGCCTTGAATCTTACTCTGGCAGACACTGCTAACCAGTGAAGCTTCCTTCTTGCAGCTGAGACATGCTCTGTTTTAGAAAGGTCACAGACAATGTGGACTGCCTTGTTTTGCAGTACTTGGAGTCTATCCAGACAGCCTTTGTTGCCTCCAATCAGCAGGGCATTGCAGTAGTCTAAGTGTGGCATTATCACATACCTAACCAGTGTTTCTCGGTTCTGAGGTGACAGCAGTATTTTGGTGTGTCTTAGTACTCTTAGATAGTAACCTGTGTTTTTGAGCCCATAGAAGCTTCCAGATGTATCCCTAGCGCCTTGACCTTGTTTAAGAATCCTGTGCGGCATCCTTCGATGTTCATACACTTATATTCTGGGCGCAATTTAGCTCTAGCTTGGCGGTACCCAAAGATCATCGGCTCGCTCTTATTGCTATTTAAACAAATGCAGTTGTTTGACATCCAGTTCTTTATGGTGGCCTAGGTGTGTTCAAGTCTAGCCAAGTCTATCCTGTAACAGCAACTCAGCTACATAAGGAGATGAGTGTCATCTGCATAGTTCATAAAAAGAGTTCCAGTAGATGTTAAGAGGTCACACAAAGGTCTAATACATAGGCTAAACATATTTGGGGACAGGCAAGCTCCCTGCGGAACTCCACAGCATTGTTGCTCGGGTGCCGAGCTAGCCTCACCACATCATATCCTTGAGGACCTGTCATCCGAAAAGTCCAAGGGTATCAGCAATCATGTCCCACTTTTCTCCAGAACCTCCAACATGTGTGTCTGGAGGTCCAGCAGGGCGCTTTCAGTTCCATGATGTATTCTGAATCCTGATTGTTTTGGGCAAAAACTACATGCACCTTCCAAGTGCTGCGGAATTGGACAGTGGCTACTTTGTCCACAATCTTCAAAATGAATAGTGTGTTGGTAAGTTACTTGGGTCCCTAGGATTCAGTCTAGGCTTTTTTATCAACGGGGTCATAAGTACCTTTTTTTGGAATCATGTACAGAGCTGAAACTGAATGACGCTTTCACAAAACAAAACAAAAAAGGGGTGAATATGTCAGGATTGTTTAGGATAGATTTTGCTGGAATAATGTCACCGGAGCAAGAGGTTGGTTGCATGCTCCTAAGGTGACTCTTCATCTCTTCTTTAGCTATCTGATTAACAGAGAATCTGACATTTTCTCTCGCCTCTAGTGTTTAGAACATATATGGAATAAAGGCACAATAACCATATACTAAATGACACGCCAGTCGTGAGGTTCAAATTCCAAACTAGTCTGGTTTATTCATAAAGTATCTCAGTCGGCCGACTGGGTCTCAACGCCTCACGACGTGTGTACCCAGACACCGTGAGATGAGAGAGAGCGAGCAGCTCTAAAGCAGTTATATATATACATAATAAATCATCCTTTACAATATCATTCGGCCCGCCCTTATACATAATGAACAAGCTAGGGTTCGGTAATTGACAGCTATGCATGTAACTTCAGTCAGTCTAAACATTACTATTCTAGCAAAGGCTGCATGGACAGTTCTCTGTTATGGGGAACACAGGGCACTGGCTCAGGGGAAGATATAATTTTCTAGTAGGGAGACATTCCAACCAATATTATCTGTTCGCTGCAGCTCATGAGCTAAGGGTCAGACAGCTCTGAGGCAGAGAAAATACCACCCTTCGTGAAGGAGCACCGTTAGTTGCATATAATTCACACTTAACTGCCTATTACAACAGCGCTTGCAAGACAAACCGGCACCTGGGCTACTGATTAGGTGCGGCTCTTGCAAAGCTTCAAGGCTCCAGTGAGAGGAAAACAATGTATTTCTGCACAGCTCTACATTCCTGTCTACGTTAGCATTCAGAGTTCAAGCTGTGGCCTTGCACCTTGTGTGGATCTGAAGCATAGAATATATTTGAAAAGCGTTACAAAAAGAAAATGGCCGGCATCTACAAAATGGACTCCCAATGGTCACATTCAGGTTTCAAGGTTTGCAATGTTTGTCACATGATGGGATTTGCTTCTGGCCAACATAATATTCATCTCATTCGGGCTATGTGATTTCATTTACGATATAACAATGTGCTAAAATACATTCCTCTGAGTATGCTTGTTGGACTTTACAGTGGTCTTCAGTTAATGGAACAAATGTTTGCATTTGTGAGGAGGGCTCCCCTTCAACCTGGTTATGGTACAAATATTTTTTAGCTTAAAGAATTGGATTTTTGTAGTCCTTTTGCAAGGATTTACATACTGACTTATCTTCATGGATTTTGTTGCTTTCCCAAGCTAGTTCAGCCTGCGTCTTTTTTGGTTCAACACTAGTAAGTAAAGAATGAAACCAAGATTGGTGGTTTGTTTTATCTTTCACGGTTTTTGGCTTCAAAGGGGCTACATTACCAAGTTGGCTTTTCAACTTTGAGTTGTAAGCTACCACCAGTACTTTGCGGGAATCTTGATCTGAGGTTTTATTCATAACAGAAACCAGATGTCCTTCTAGCTTGTCAGGTTTTATCCTATGCAAATTCCTGCAGATTATCTTGTGGTTATTTTCTATAGTTTTTCAGGGCAAGTAATACAGTGTTCCACAAAAAAGTGGTCCGACCATATACAGGCCTTGGTTTTCGTAATCCTCAAGGAGCTATTCCTTGACGCCACCCAATTTAACATATTGCCTCCTGTATGAGTGGGTGCTATATTGTGAATAGTAAAACCCGATGTGATAAGGAGCTGTACAAGGTTTAGGGCATCTTTGTCTTTGGAGTTTTGTAGCCATCGGTTGAGATCTCCCAACAAGATCGTAGAGCAATTAGGCTTATTTAGTGGGGCCAGGAGGTGGATTTGATTCTCGTTGAAATCTGGCATAGATTCCATGGTTTGATAGATAAGTATAAAATGAGTACCGTTGTTATTGTTGGGGGTGAACTTTGCTCATTCAACAGTGGATTCAAACAAAAGCGGATTGGATTTGGCAATAAAAGCCACACCACCTCCATTTCCTTGTACACGTTTTTAATTTAGAAAAATCCTGAAACCAGGTGGGACTGCCATACTTGTTTTAGAACAACTTGACTCGCTGATCCAGGTTTCTGTAATGCATATCACATTAAGTTTTTATCCTTCAATATAGTAACTGATGTCACTGGCGTGTTTGCTGGGTGAACAAGTGTTCAAAGTGCCATTTTTAGTGAGTGAGAGGAGTTAGATAGAAGGGTTGCCAGGACACTTGTTGATTCCTTCAAGGGCACACCTGGCTGCACCGTCATGTTTGTGGATGAAACCAGGCTAGTAGTAAACTGGGCATGCTGCCTAATACTAGTGTTGCTCGTGGTGGCCGGGCTGTTAGATCTGTGAGTGTTTATTTCTACTTCTGATGCTACTTCTAGGTGTGTCACTGAAGGACCTGTGTTTGGACCTTCACTTTCTTTATTAAGCGTGTGAAATCCTACCATGGGTTCAGTGACAGCAAGAACAGGAGATGTATTTCTAACAATTTCCTGCTCATTAGGTTTGCCAAGATTATTTCTCAATTGCAGACTAGAAATGGAATTTAGCACAATCTTCTTGCGCCTCTGGCGGTCCAAAAAAACAAATAATTCAAAGTGTCGGAGTATATCAGAAATGCACTTAAGTTGTTTTTATCTCTTTGGGTGAGCTGGAAAAAGCTTCTGCCAATCAAAGTATGGAAAGTTTAAATCCTCTCTTTTAAAAATCACCAGTTGGGTTTCATCAGTCTATCTTAAATCAAACCCTCTGAAAACTGAATGCATCTACTTTGCAGCAGCAAGCTAAGTACCCACTGTGCTGTTTGGGATCCCCCTTCTTGAATATGCCACGTTTTCTCTGGCATATGTTTTCAACTGGGCTGCATGTCATACAAAGCAGTTGTTCTTCATACAACTCTAAATTTTGTGAGGAAATTGCAAACAGCTGGTGGATCTCACTCTTTGAGGACAAATCGAAACTTTGTCTTGAAATCCCCAAAGTCTTTAAAGCAAAGACATCCAGCCTATCATTCACAGTTGTTATCTCAGGACTCTGGGGACCTAATTTACAAAGCGTCTTTCAATGGGATTGTGTCATTGTAAAATGCTTTTGTAAAACAGGGCCTAGAAATCTTTGCCACTAGATGTTGGGTTATTTCCCTCCTTAATGATTTTTCATTAAAAACATTACAACCTTTTGGTTTCCTTAGGATAAATTTCAATGCTTGGCTTGATGACATCAGGGTGTTATTCCAATTATTTTGTTCTGTTCTCCGATGCCCTTGGCCAATGTTCGTGCATTATAAAATCGTATAGATTGCATAAAATCAATCGAATGTTCAAAGAAGCTAATCAGAAAATGTCTGAAGAACAACGATTATGAATATCCCATTGTCTCATATAACCCCAGACCTAAGAGATTTGCACTTGATCCCATTCCATGGGCATATCTTATTTAAAGCTGCTACCTAATCACGTGAATATCTGTTTTTCAGAATACTCCAGCTTATCTTAATGCAGAGCATGCATCTATTGACCTGAAAGATCGCTGAGATCCTCTGTGGCCCTCCTTCTTGAAACACCCACAATTAACCTGGATGACACACTTCTTTGGTTCAATGTCCCCAGTATCTGCAAGAATCTTGCTCTTGCACTCAGAGTACAATAAAAATGTCTGTTGTTATAAAAACAACTAAAACCAGATATTTTCTAGCAGTTAGGATGCCCGTAACCATTCTAAACACACCGGTGTCATGCAATGTTTCTAACTGCACCACCCATAAAAGCATCCCATTCATTGAAATTCCTGTGTTCTTCTAATGGATGAGGCAGCTCAAATCATGTGGTGAGTGAAGAGAAGTACAGCATTGCTTATCTGAGTGTGTGTGGCCCAGGCACAGACGGGGCAATTGCTGTAAGTAAACATTAGTACACGCAGGCGCATTGCACACTATGCAGGCTCACACTTACCAAAGAGAAGGATACCTATGTGCAGCATCCGTGCATAGTATATTCTCCCACCCCTGTAACTGCCATACAGTAAAGTGAAAGGTCGCACACCACCAGTGGCACTATTGAATGTGCACATTACACTGTGTGGAATTAGAGCAGCGGAATGAGTGCACCGTTTAAAAGAATGAGTTCCGACGGTAGGCAAAATGGAGCTTGTGCTTCCAAAGTCAAATGTTCACAAAACTATTCTGCTTTCTATTGGTAGATGGACTAGTAAAAGGGTTCGGTAGAGACTGTTGACAGGCATTGTCATTCCGCAACATAAACAATTTAGCATTGCATAACTTCAGAACTTATGAGAAAAACCTGCACCAGTGTTACGTCATCCAGTAACAGATTTGTATAAAAGCACATCAGCTTACACTAAATAGGTTTGATGAACCGTTGGTAAGGGGCATGTCAGAGTCTTGAGAAGGATTGTGAAATAAAAAATAGTTTAAAAAATCACCTTCACTCTGTTTAGTGTGCACAGGGCCGGGACAGTGCATTTGGGGGTGCACAGGAAGTTTCACACGCGATAGGTGTTGTGCGAGTGGGGTACGTGTATGTCAGGGGTGCACGGGGAGAATCACACGCGATACGCCTTGTGCTAGCGGGGTACATGTATTTCGGGGGTGCGTGGGGAGAATCACATGCGATAGGCCTTGTGCGAGTGGGGTACGTGTATTTCGGGGTGCGCGGGGAGAATCACACGTAATAGGCCTTGTGCAAGCGCGGTATGTGTATTTCGGGGGTGCACGGGGAGAAACACACACGATAGGCCTTGTGCGAGCGGGGTACGTGTATTTTGGAGGTGCGCAGGGAGAATCACACGCGATAGGCCTTGTGCGAGCGGGGTACGTGTATTTCGGGGGGTGCGTGGGGAGTTTTACATGCGTTTTTGCTGCCACGGGAGGGCTACGTGTATTCCTGGTGTGCCCCAACGCGAATTGGCAGTGTGTGTCCTCCCAGGTGTGCCCTCTCCCCCCTCCCCAGGCCCTGCATGCAGCCCACAACACAGGGGACTACCCTGAACCCCTGGCCATGCCCCGCAGGCAGCCCATCCACCAGGCCATGCCCCCCAGTCATCCCACATGTCACCATGCACAGGTGAGCACTGACACATGTCCCCCTGCGCCCCCACCCACCCAGCAGTGACAGGCACCTGCCAGCAGGCCCCGACTCATGTCCCCCACCCACTCACCCACCCAGCAGTGACAGGCACCTGCCAGCAGGCACCGACTCATGTCCCCCCACCCACTCACCCACCCAGCAGTGACGGGCACCTGCCAGCAGGCCCCGACTCATGTCCCCCCAACCAACTCACCCATCCAGCAGTGACAGGCACCTGCCAGCAGGCCCCGACTCATGTCCCCTCACCCACTCAAAGCAGTGACAGGCACCTGCCAGCAGGCCCCGAGTCATGTCCCCCCCAACACCTCATGATGATCCACAATCATGGGCCTTATGGCCACCCAAATCACACCCCACGCCACCCCAGTCCAAACACTCAACCAGGTATTACATACACCCCACAATGAAATCCCCATCACATGATACATCCCAAATGGCAAGTATGCACATCAACATATTTCCGTCACACACACACAATGGGTGCATGTGATTGAGAAAACACACATTGTGACATGCATGAAACCAAAGAGAGAATACCACACATTGAAGTAGGAAATAAAAATGTATTAAACACAAAAGCAAGGGAATGAAATGAAATACACAAGAATGCAAATAATGATTAAAAAGCTGCATGTCCAAAATATAAAATAAAAATGTAGGAAAGCAGAATCCAAATCAATCCAAAAGCACGTGTCCAAAGTGTCACCCGGCAAAACAAATCTAAAGTGAAAAAAGAAGATAAAACCATTGCTCCATGGAAAAATCAAAAATAAGAAGTGAAATCCAGTGAAGAACTGTTTACAAAGTACAAATCCAGGGTCCATGAACCCAACCATTGAAATGAAACCTACAAAAAACACTACCTAATGAAGAACTATATACAAAAAGGTGGGGCATTGTCCAAGCGCCCCAACTGAAATAAAAACAGAAAGTAAACCTAACACTAACTACCTATATACAATGGCGGCGGGCAAGTCCTACGGCTCACTCTGTGATGTCCCGGGCCAGGGCATCATCGAACTCCATGTCGATGTCCTGGAGGCGGGCCTCTGCCCTGGCCGGAGGTCTCACAGGGATGCAGTCATGGCCTGTTCCAACTACCTGCGAGTTGCCTCGAGGCACTCAGCCTGCCTCAACGCACTGCGCATGGAGAACTCTGCCCTGACCATGGTGATCCGTGCCTCTTCCGCCAGCCGCCGCTCCGCATCTATCCGCTGGCCCAACCACTGCCACACGGAAGACACTCCCATTCCAGGGTCCTCCTGCCCTCCGGCCGATGCCTGCCCCTCTGATGTTGATGGCCCCGAGCCATCATCGCTCCCACCTTGAGCTTGCTGCTGCTGTCCATGTGCCCTGACCGATTATGCCGGCACATCCTCCATCTGCTGGTCTCCAGTTGGTGGGGTGTCCACCCCTGCTGGACCTCTGACTCCCGACTGTGGCAGGGATGTGATCTCCACCAAGCTGGCTGTGTTGGTTGGGCCAGTTCCACAGGGGGCCCTGGTGGAATCTGGGCCGAAAGACGACAGGGAGAACGACTGGCGCATAGTCTCCACAGAGGAGTAGAGGGCTGCCAGAGTGCTTGACACATGTAGTAACCCTCTGACCAGGGCCCCTCCCAACTGTGCCACGTTGCCACACAGCTCTTCCTCCCAGGAAGCACGCACGTCATCATGAATGACACGCATGCGCAACGCGACACCAATCAGGAAGGACCGCCTCCTCGTCCGCAGGTAGTGGAATGCCAGATGACTTGGCCCTCCCCCATACCTGTGGACGGGCCTGGGACGGGGCATCCCTGCTGGTGCATGGTGGTGCAGTCACAGGATTAGGGACAGTGACACGCCCCTCCACGGCGACCTGTGCTGCCTCCTGCCCCTGGCCCTGGACTGCACCACTTGCACCAGTGGTACTACCCCCACCAGGCCCCATGTGCGGCTCAGTAGCGGCCTCCTCCTCCTTTGTGGAGACCACCAACCTGGATGGTTCTGCACCATCTTCTGCCATTGCAACCCCCTGTGGGGGCTCACCTGGCCCTTCCGCTACGGACGTAGTGGCAGACGCAGCACCAGTCCCCTCGCTCCCGGATGATGGCAATTCTTGGGAGGGTGGCTGGGCCTTGCGTTGCCGCCCGGTGGGGGCATCCCCGCCACTTTGCTCCACAGCACCGTCTCCGCCCTCTTCTTCACTTGATGCTGCGTAGAGGGAGAAATAGAACACACGCATCAGGGTACTGTACAATAGTCCCCTAGACAGGAAGCAATAACACATGAGTGGCACTGTCAAACATTACTTCCATCCTGTCCCTCCACAACACATGGGTCAATGCAGGCAACACAGATGCAGAAACAGGCATGGCACATGCAATCAACATCAGCATCCATGTACAAGGGCCTCTATTGACATAAATGTTGGCTTCAAACTCACATGCATCATGGCTCATACTGATACCATGCACACACATCACCGGAGGGTCTTGCATCAGGGCTCGTACATCACAGACACAGTGGATACAAGGATGACTAGACTGCATCAGTGAATCAACACATCGTCACGGACATGTGTCATGCATCCATGGCGTTTTAAAGTCACACACATGCTACTGAGACACACAGACATGTACAGCATACATGTACATGAGAGCAACACCCATCTCTCACACCCCATCCATGTCCAAGAACAGAGACAAGCATGCATTCATGTGTGCATTCCGCATGCTGCTACCCATGTTGCATTGGAACACATGCACCATCCATGTGGTTCACGCATGACTGGTCTCTTATGCATTACCATGATGTCCCTGCATACACACATCCATACATGGCCTGTGTCACACATACAGGCAAGTAGCTGACTACCAGCACACTGCAACATGCCCTGTTTCACACAGCAATGCATGGCCACTTACCGCTCGACTCCAGACGGGCCTGCATCCTGAGGATCTGGTGGCAAAGCACTGGGCGAATGCACTTTAGGACCCTCATCTGCTGGTTGGTAAGCTGGCCCCGGCACCCCACTGCATCCTCTGCCTCTAAGAGGCGCTGGGCCTTCCTGAGGGTCCTGGACTTGTAGTTCTCCCAGTGCTTCTGGACGTGTCTGAGGTCTCGGGGTGCCACCCCCTCTGCGTTGAGGGCACCCACTATGTCCGGTCAGATCCTCCTCCGTCCTTCCTTGTCAGCGCGCGATGGTGTGAAGAGGGCATCATAATGCCCCAGAACTTGCTCCACCAGGATACCAACTTCCTTATCGCTGAAGCTGGTAGCCCTCTGCCTCTCTGGCTGGTGGTCGCCAGTGGTCTTGGATGGTGTTTGCCCTGACATGTCGACCCCCGAGGCAGGTGTGGGTGGGCAACTGGGTCCTGGGGCTGGGCTGTGGAGCGATGGTATCCCAGTCGGGAGTCTTCTGTTCCAGCAGGGGTGGACACATCAACTGGACCCCTGCAGATGGCTGACGTGCAGGCACCAAATAGCAGGGCACATGGGCAGCAGGCAGGCAGCAGCAGATGGCAGGTGGGAGCATGCTCGGAGCTCTGGGGGGCAGGAAAATGGTCTTTTGGGCAGGAGCGTGGTCTTCCGTGTGTTGTCGCGTGGCCATCTTGATACAGAGTAATTTGGCACGTGAAAAAAGTGCACATCAGCGTGTAATTCGAGGAAAGGCCCTTAGCGCATAAGCGCGCCTGTGATGTTACACGCGCGGGCGTTTCCCTCGTGACAGGTGCATAGTGATTCAGCACGTGAAAAAACAGCATGTCCGCGTGTTAATGCGTGTAATCCGAGGAAAGGGCCTAAGCGCGTAAGTGACGTGACGTGCGCGAGCGTTTCCCTCATCATGGGTTAAAGGTGAGCGGGGCCAGCAGTTCGCTGTACGTGCCTTTCGTGGAGACCGACGTGTGTGTTGCTACTTCGTGTTGTTTCGTGCACTTTCACAACTTCACAGCGGATCAAGGACGTATCTTTTCTTTTGGCGGGGGTATTGGCTACGTGTGTTTTTCATTATTTTTCCCACTGCGGGTGCCCCTGTGTATTGCGTACCCGGTTTCGAGGTCATAGTAGCCTGCCTGTCCCACGCGTACATGTGTTTCGTGTCCCTGGTTGCCACCGCATACTGCAGGAGGTTAATTCCACACATGTGGGTTACCTGGTTGCGTGCACAGTTTTACTGCAGTTTTGGGGTGCCTGAGCATTGCGTGACCCGTCACTTCATCACCGGGGTCACATACAGCCTTTCAGGTACAGGAGTGCTTTTAACATCTTGTATCCCACCCCCTTCACCCCAATTGCCCAGGACAATTGTCGTGTACAACTCCCATTAGCACTTCTCCATCTGTGCCGGCACTACTCCATCTGTGCCATGGTTGGGAGGCCACCAAAGGTGAGGGGCGCCTCAGCTGGGTGTACTCCTCGTGGCGGGCATGGTCAGGGACGTGGCCGGGGTGACCAGGGAGTAGGGGGACTCCAGGGTGTCCAGGGTGGTCGCAAAGGGGGAAGAGGCAGGGGTGTGCCACTTCGGCACGATGTTGTGCCATGTGTTGGTGCAGTCATGCCACCACCCCCTGTGGTTCAGGGAGATGCAGCTTCTGCATCTGGCACTGGTGCCCATGTGACCCGGCAGACCGTTTCGACTGCCACGGTCCCAAGGGTAGTGGTAGCTGCAGGTGCAGCTGTGGACACCACCACCCAGGCTCAGGGTCTGCCAGCGCAGGCTGGGTTGGCACTTGAAGAGTCCATGGAAGATTTCCAGCAGGTCAGGAGGAACACCGTAGGTGCACGCAGGGCTGCCCTGACTGACACACGTGTCCCTGGGGCAGTAAAGTGATCTGCTGCCCCGACCAGCCGGGTGTTGGCAAGTGCAGGGGCAGATGCAGCCAACAACACCTCGGTTGTGAGTCTACCAACCAGGACAGTCACGGTCAATGACCCGGGCACAGCGGATGTTGCTGCGCAGGGTCCATTCCAGGGCACCCAGCAGCCACTGACGCAAGTCAGGCCTTTCGGTCGTCCTTCCACCTGCCACTACCTTGGTTCAATGGACCGGTGCCACTGGCCATACTGATCAGGGCGGCATTCGCCAGCCAGGGTCTGTGCCACTATCCAAGAGGAGGAAGGTTGCATCTGCAGCACAGGCTGGGACCCCAGACACAGCCACGGCCCCCTGCACATCAAGGAAGAAGCCTTTCGAGGAGATTGGGTCCTCCAACGTATTCCATATGTTTGACAGTAATCACCACAGCTGTGCTGCTTCGGAAATATTTTTCGGCGTCTGCGTCCTGTGTCGATGATGTCGATGCGCCATCCCCGAGGACCTCCTCCGACGGCCGACGTCACCCGATGTGATAAGTAGGACGCACGACGCCCGTAGCATCAGTTCTGTTTTTTCCGCAAACGTGTTTGCTTCGTGAATCTCGGTACGCCTCGACTCTTTGGAGTTTCTGTTGTAATCTTCTCAGTACTTTGAACCTGTTCGGTTTTGTGAAAAAGCCTGTTCGTGATGATGTCTACCTCGTCTTCAACCCCGCGTCCGGGCTTCAAGAAATACGGGGACTGTGGGTCCAAGATGTCGGTAACGGACTCGCACGATGCCTGCCTCTGGTGCCTCGGGGAGGCCCACGACACAGACGACTGTGTCGACTGCCAGTTGCTGACGGCCAAGGCCTTGCGGGAGTGCAAGAAGAAGTTGTCGGTAGGTAGGGTGTCTAAGCCCCGGAAGTCAAGGTCTGCGAGGCTTTCGACGGATGATTCGAGAGGCGACTCTCCATGGCATCGTCGGAGGTCCAGTGGGTCTCCTTCCAGGAGTCGGTCTCGCCACTCCTCTGCCTCTTCGAGGCATTCCTGGAAGCGCCGGCATCGGTCGCCTTCCCCGTCCTCTTCCGAGGACTCCGCCCGTCGGCGGGTTGCTTATCCCACCATGCAAGCGACACCAGCGCTTCCTTTGGGAAGAAAATGTTAGCGATTCTCGAATCGCAGGGCACTGGTCTGTCCGCGCCTCTGAATGGGGTCGGTCGTGATCGGTCGAGAGACACCGCTCGCACGCCTTCGTGCTCGGGTGGTCGGCACGGTTCACGGGAGAGGTCCCGATCGGACAAGGGTAACCGTTCTCGCCATGCCCGTTCCAGGTCCCGGTCCTCAACACGCTCGAGACCACGTGATCCTGTGCAGTCTTCGAGGAAGACGTCGATGCCTGTGGCGCCGAGGTCGCCGATGGTCTCTCTCGAGGCTCCGCCTCTGAGGGGTCGTCAATGCTGTCAGCGCCTAGGTCATCGAAGGACATGCTTGGAGCTCTGGCTTCGAGGCCTGTCAATTCGTTCGGCGCCCTCAACGCCTTTCGAGGCGGTGGTGTCGGAGGGGCCCGTGGCATGGGGGAAGCCCCTAGAAAGGCTCTGGCTAAGGTCAGGCATAGCTTTGGTCCCCAGGTGTCTTCCTCTCACCGCCTGGAGTACATTTCAGAGGGTGATGAGGGCTCTGATGAGGGCTTGGTTCTGGTTACGGTGCCAGATAAGCTTCTCTCGGGCCATAGCCAATTTGATGACCTGAGGCAGTCACTGCATGATGCCAGTGGACTGGACACCTCTCCGGAGGTGGAGATTTGTAGGCCTGAGCCTGGCACTCATGCCGATTCTTCGTACCGGCGCCTTATGTCTCGGGTCACCGAGTACTTGGGATGGTCGGCTCCACCAGGGGAGTTTTTTCAGGATGATCTCACGGACATCCTCGATCTCGGTTCCCCCACTGACCCGGTACTGCCGTTTCATATGGCTCTGCAGAGAAGGGTGGAGGCAGCTTGGACTGCTCCGGAGAGTCTCCCGGCAGTGGGCAAGTCTTTGCGTGAAAATACCATCCAGCCAGTAGCGACCCCTGCTACTTGTCCAGGCACCCCACTCCGGAGAGTTTGGTGGTGCAGGCGGCTACAGCCCCGGCAAAGCAGGCATCATATCCTACCATCCCTCCGGATAGGGACGACAAACATTTTGATGGCTGGGCGAAGAAAGTGTTTTCTTCAGGGGGTATGGCGCTTCAGGCGACCAACTCCGTATGTGCCTTGTCTCGTTTCACACACACTCTGTGGAACTGTGCTGCATTAGCGGCTGAACATATTCCCGAAGGGGACGAAAGGGATGGTTTCCTTGCTATGGTCCAGGATGGCAAGGATGCCATGTGTGAGGCCGTTCAGTCGGGTTTGGACATGGCAGATTGTGTCAGCCGGTCCATGGCGGCGCGCACCGTATTGCGCAGGTTTGCGTGGTTGCGGAAGTCGGGGTTCGCTCCTGATGTGCAGTCCCGGCTCCTCAACATGCCCTTTGACGGTGAACATCTTTTTGGCAGCAAGGCTGATGAGAGCCTTGAGAGGTTGCAGACCTCCAAAGCTGCAGCGAAGTCGTTGGGCGCTGCAGTTTGACAACCTCCACCTTTTCGTCCTAGGGGACAACAATGGAGGGGAGGTTCCTTTCGTTATTACTCGTCCTTCAGTAAAGCGAGAGGAGCTGTCAGTCAAAGAGGCCACCGTAGGAGTACCAGAGGTGGAAAACAGGGTATTCGAGGTGCCAAGGTCGCTCGGGCAGTTGCCTCTTTGCCCTCAGGCAACGCCGCAGCCACTACCACTCAGTCATGAGGCCATGTCCCATGGTTCGCCGGTTGGGGGAAGGCTGGCAGAGTATTTTGTAGAGTGGCGTGCCATTCATTCAGATGTGTGGGTTCTGGAGATCATAACCCACGGCTACTGTCTTCCCTTTCGGCAGAGGCCTCACGACAATCCACCTGGGAACCTCTCTTTGAAGAGTCCGGATCCGCTCCTTGCACAGGAAATTCAAGCCCTGCTGGAGAAAGGCGCCATAGAACTGGTGCCTGTAGCGCAGAGGAACAAGGGATGGTATTCCCCTTATTTTTTGATTTTGAAGAAAGACGGGGGATTGAGACCCATCATGGACTTGCGCGGTTTGATCAAACTCATCAGGAAGGACAAGTTCAAGATGGTTACTCTCTCTCAAGTCCTCCAGGCCCTTCAACTTCAGGACTGGTTGGTGTCTTTCGACCTCGAGGACGCTTACTTCCATGTGCCGATCCATCCCAAGCACAAGAAGTACCTGAGGTTCGCGGTTGGCGACTCACACTTTCAGTTTCGGGTCATGCAGTTCGGATTGACCTCCGCCCCGAGGGTTTTCACCAAGCTCATGGTGGTGCTGGCAGCGCATCTCAGGAAAGGGGGGATTCACGTCTACCTCTACCTGGACGATTGGTTGATCAGGGGGAGCTCTCCCGAGCAAGTCCTGGATCATCTGTCCACCACCTGCCACTCCCTTCACAAGCTGGGCTTCTCCCTCAATTTAAATAAGACCCATTTGACGCCAACACAGCGACTCCAGTACATCGGAGCAGTGCTCGACACATCCCTGGGGCTGTGTTTTCCTCCCCAGGTGATGGCTCTTCACATTCAGCAGATGGTGCACAAGTTTCAACTTGCCCAGACGCTCCCAGCGTTCGAGTTCTTGAGCTTGCTCGGCCTCATGGCATCCTGCATTCTTCTGGTGCCAGAGGCTCGTCTGCGAGATCTTTGCAGTGGGTACTCAAGATGCAGTGGTCACAATCTTCCGGCAGGATGTCAGACCCTGTTCAGGTGCCGCCCTAGGTCGCCCAGGACCTTCTGTGGTGGGCCGTCGAAGGCAATCTGATGAAGGGGGCTCTGTTTTGGCTTCCCTGACTGGAGGTGACGATCGTGACGGACGAATCCCTCACGGGATGGGGAGCTCATGCCAACGAATTGACAGTCAGCGGTCGTTGGTCTCCGTCGGAGTCCAGACTCCATATCAATCTGTTGGAGCTGAAGGCCGTCAGGCTAGCCCCGAAAGCTTTTCTGCCGACTGTGAGAGGAAAGAGTGTCCTGATCCTAACGGACAACACGGTGGCCATGCACTACCTCAACAAAAAGGGGGGGGCAGGGTCACTTCCTCTGTGCAGGGAGGCGATGCAGCTCGAGTTCTGGGCCATCCAGCAGGAAGTTTTGATCTCAGCTGTTCATCTGGCTGGAGATGACAACGAGATGGCGGATGCTCTGAGCAGGCAGAGCACGATCTCTCATAAGTGGGAGCTGGCTCAGGAGATTCTCCTGGAGATCTTCACCCTTTGGGGAACCCCTCAAGTGGATCTCTTCGCCTCCAGTGTCAACCGGAAGTGCGAAAGGTTCTGCTCTCGGGAATTTCCTCCAAAAGGAGCCTTAGGAGACACGTTCGTGGTGGAGTGGTCATTCGCACTGCTGTACGCGTTTCCTCCAGTCCCCGTCATCCCGCAAGTACTGCGGAGGTTACGGAGGTTCGGTTCCCGGATGATCCTCATTGATCCGGCGTGGGCCCGGAGGACGTGGTACCCGGACCTTCTCGACTTGTCCATCTGTCCCCCACGTCGTCTTCCCTACCGAGACGATCTGCTCTCACGGGAGGGGGGTCAGGTTCTCCATCCAGAGGTCAGATCCCTCAACCTTCACACTTGGCTTCTGAAAGGTTGAGGTATAAGGATTGGGACCTCCCTGAAGACGTGTTGGAGGTGTTGCTCTCGGCCAGACGGCCGGCAACAAAGTCTCTGTACCGTTGCCGTTGGCGTAAATTCTGCGACTGGTGCAGAGTTAAGAATGTGGATCCTTTTGAATGTGACATTCCCATGGTTCTGTCTTTTTTGCTTTCTTTGGCCCACAGGGGCTTGCAAGTGGGTACCATTAAAGGTTACCTGGTGGCGCTGTCCATATTTAAGCGCTCGTCTGAAGAATGTTCCTATTTTAAGATTCCTTTAATTTCTCAGTTTTTGAAAGGGCTCACTAATGTGTTCCCTCCGTCACCTTTTCTGGTGCCAGGTTGGGATTTGAACCTTGTTCTTAAGTTTCTTATGGGTGCTCCGTTTGAGCCTTTGCATTCTTGCCCTTTGAGACTGTTAACTCTTAAAACTGTGTTTTTGGTTGCAGTTACTTCCGCTCGCAGAGTGAGTGAGTTACAGGCACTTTCAGTTAAGCCACCCTTCACTGTGTTTCATAAGGACAGGGTTGTCCTTCGAGTTCGTCCTTCCTTTCTTCCGAAGGTGGTTTCGGAATTTCATTTGGGCCATAAGGTTATTCTTCCGGCATTCTATCCTCCTCCGCATCCTGGTAAGGAAGAGGAGAGGCTCCATAGGCTTGATCCTAGGAGAGCGTTGAGCTTTTATATTTCACGCATGTCCCGGGTCAGAGTGGACGATCAACTCTTCATTGGTTACGCTGGAAAGCGTTTGGGACAAGCTGTGACGAAACAGACTTTGTCTCGTTGATATTTTTGGCTATCTCTGAGTGTTACCGCTTGGCGGGTAAGGACCCACCGGCTGGCTTGCGGGCCCATTCTACCAGGGGTATGGCTGCATCTACTGCCCTACAGAGGGGTGTTCCTATTTGTAACATCTGTGATGCAGCCACACTTTTGTACATCACTACTCCCTCAATTCCATCTGAGGACAGGATCTGGCCTTTGGCAAGGCAGTCCTTTATTCCGCAATTTGATTGGGCATGCTGCATTTGTGTTCTAAATTCTTTTCCCACCTCCTTGCTTTGGCACTGCTTTGGGAGTCTGTCAAAGATATGGAATACGCTGGAGGACCCAATCCCCTCGAGAACAAGTTACTCTCTTACCTGGTAACGTTCTTTCGATGGGATGGTCCGAAGACGTATTCCATATTACTCCCTCCCCGCTGCAGAATTTCTTATGCGATTGCAGCTTACGTTTACGCAAGGCCTTGTGTGTCTGACTGACAGAAGACTGGTGTCACACGTTCTGGGGAAAAAACGACAACTGAGGCTACGGGCGTTGTGCGTCCTACTTATCACATCGGATGACATTGGCCATCGGAGGAGGTCCTCGGGGACGGCACATCAACGTCATCGACACAGGATGCAGACGCCGAAAAAAAATTCTGAAGCAGCACAGCTGTGGTGATTACTGTCAAAGATATGTAATACGTTGTCGGACCATCCCATCGAAAGAACGTTACCAGGTAAGAGAGTTACTTGTTCTTCTGTGCACTTGAACTGGACTCCCTTGTGGACTACGTGCGGGCCCACAGGCGTGACATGCTAGTGGGGCCGAATTGTCAAACTATGGCTGCCCATCGGAATACCCAGTGGAAGCATGTCGCGGATAATGTGAGTGCATTCGGCCATGAGGTGCGCACAGGTGCCGAGTGCAAGAAGCGTTGGGATGTCCTCAAACGCAGCGTTAAGGCCAAGCGTGCCTCTATTTACAGCATGACTCTGGTGACTGGCAGTGGGCCACCACCTGAGGAGGATGACCTCACTCCGCACGAGTCACTTGTTGCGGAGTTCATACCAGCAGAATCAGTCGAAGGAGTGGGAGAGATGCAGGACTTAGATGCCCCGTCCAGTGAGTGTTGTTGCGTGTATGTCCAGCCCATGTGTGCTTTGCCTGTGTCATGTGTTGTGCTTGACTGCCACTACATGCTATGTGTACATGGTTCTCATGTGCTAGTCATGCAATGCTTCACTGATGCATGCTTGCTGTGCAGGATGGTGGACATGCAGAGCATACAGGGACTGTCCTCATCACCACACTTGCACCCTACTCACATGCCAGTCACCCAGATGCCCCTCCAGTCCATGTTCCAGCTCACTGGCCCTTCTGCATGTAGCCAGGGGTGTCTTTCCTCTCAGCACTGGGACTATGTCATTGCATGACTGACGTGCATGTGTCCTCTGCCTGCATGAGAGTACTCCACTTAGGCATGCCGCCTTGCCCCCCTCGCACCCCAATTACACCGTTGCACTGGTGTGCATCATCTTGGCATACTGAAATGGCTTGTTCAAGCCTCCTGTGTACATGCTAACTTCCACCAGCCAACCTGCCAGACACATGCAGTAGGGTACATCCTCTGCCCTTCATGCAGGGTGTCTCACTTGGATTGTGCAGATGCCAGATGCTCCACAGGGACATGAGTGCCCATTCATGCTCCATGTGCATTCCATGCATGCCCCTATGTGTCCTTGACTGGATGATCATTGTAGTACGTGTCCAGGATGATCAACATTTCATGGCATTTCTTCAGCCATCCCATGCCCACTCTGGCCCAGTCCTGCATCATACACATGTTTAGGGTGTCACAGTCTCTGTGGGGTACAGTCCTCCCCCGGTTTCAGGCTCACTGACTCTGTCCAACTGGTGTAGTGGCTTCTGCACACATGGTTTTACTACTGAGGGTTCGTCATGTGTTCTGCTTACTGTCCCATCATCATCTGCTGTGTTGTCAGTTGACTCAGATGATGCCATTAATGCTAGTCAACACTGTCTGCCAATACACAGGTCTCTGGTCACCCTTTTGCTACCATGCAAGGCATCCCTGCATTTTCACTCAGGGGGGGTGGTTTGCTTGTAGCCATGCAACCCATTGCATGCACATGGCACGTGATGCCTGAACTTGCCTTTGCACTGGCTTCACGTTTTTTGATACACATCATGAAGTACTTGTTCATGTAGATAGTGAGTAACGTACACATGTTCTGGACTGCATCAACCCACTTCTGAGCTGTGTAGCACCGTTCTACATGCCTACTCACTGATGCAATGTCAAATTGACCAGGCATGCATGGCAGGTTCTCTTTTGTGTGTGACATGTCTGCTTCATGTGTTGGCTGTCTGTGTGATGTCTGTGTGTGTGTGTGTTATGTGCTTCTGACATGTGTAGTAATGTTTTTTTCTCTCCACTTTTCAGATGATGACGCAATGGAGCCAGAGGATGGTGTTGTCATGCCAGGCACAGGATTGTTATCACAACAGCAACCCGGCACAAGTGGGGGTTGTGGTGTGGTAGACCACGAGAACCGACATGTGCTTGTCTTGGGCTGGTAATGAGTACAGCCCAGATGACCACTCTGACGTCCATGTCGAGTTGGATGTGCATCAGGTCCATACGTCAGGGGTGAGTGATTCTGATGTGGACACTCCTCTGTCCGCGACACTTGCACTGAGGGGCCAGACAGTGGTGGGAACTCTGCCTGTGGTGGATCGGGATGCAGGGTCACCCTCCACACAAGTTGCTGATGTGGCTGGGACATCACGTCGACGGGGCATGTAGTCGTGCAGCCCCGAGTGGTGCCAACCCAACGAGGACGGCCGGTCCTTGGGTCCCGCAGATGTCAAGCCCAGCAACGCGGTGGTCTCACGCCACCGAAGTATACTGAGTGGGAGCAAGACATGACTGCCAATTCAGAACTGCAGGGGGCAGCAATTGATAATATCGCTGTGAGCATGGAACGTGTGGCCCAATCCGTGCTCCCCCTGCTAGGCAGGTGCTTCTCCAGCGGCAGGCAGCGCAGTCCAAGGCCCGCTCGCTCAGGCTGGGCATGGCGGCCTCAGACAGGGAACGCCAGGCTGAAATGTTGTCACTGCGTGAAGCAATTGCTGCTCACGCAGAGGCACTCATGGAGGCCATGGAGGGTGAGTATGCTTCCCGCAGATCCACTCTGGGTATGCTCATGATGACCCAGAGGGAGCAGGCAGAGGAGAGTTTTGCGCAGCTTGAGCGTACCATCTCGGCTGAGCTACATTCTTGCCGGGAGGTGCATCAGTTGTCCAGCCAGGCCTTGCAGGAAGAACTCTGTGTTACACGTGTTACCTTGCAAGAGGAAGCACGCGTATCACGGGAGGTTCTATATGCAGACCTACGTGTCATCGCCGCAAAGAGCCAGGCTCACCCGTCCGGCAGACTTGCTGCCGACGAGGGGCAAGCTGCGGCTAGGCATGGGCAGGCACCTGTGCCACGTCATCCTTTTCAGGATGAGCCAGACTCGGACGACGAGATATCTCCCTCACAGGTTGTGACGTGCAGGCGTTGATCCCATGGAGGTTTTTTTTTTTGTCTCAACATCATCGCATGTGGGTGTTGAGGTGCACCCTGTACCTCCCCCCTCATGGGTGCCTCCCCCACCCTGGTTCGTATGTGGCCATTTTTGATTTTTCCTTTTAGTTTAGTTAGTTAATATTAACTATTTGATAGTTATTTTAATTAGGTTATGTAGGTTGTTCATTGTTAGTTGAATTAGTTAATATAGTTTAATATTGTTTGTCTATTGTGCATTAATGCGACGGTGTGGTGCTTTGTGGCTTTTGAAAGCATCCACTGTCTGTTCCAGCTGGGCCCTTCAAGCTTGTCTCGTGTATGTGTTTGCAGCTTGGGGTCCTGACCCACATAGGCCACTCCTGCTTCCTTATCCATGAGCTCGCTAGGATGTTTCGGTGTAACAAAATTGTACACAAGGGCTTTGGACTTTCTTCATAACTGTGGCCTGTCTGATGCTGTACTACTTGTGTTAACACCCCTAGTGGGGATTGGTTGCATTTTATCCACCCCATGTCTGTAATCAATTTGGGTGAGTATGTGATTGATGTCTCCATTAATTGATGTGGATTGTGATGTATGTTATTTTCTTGCCTGTATATGTGCTTGATGCACTTCATGCTGTAGACAGTAGCCTGCACCCTTGGCCTGTCAAAATGACACTGATGGTGGGAGGAGTTTGGATGTAGGCCTGTAGCCTGGCCCAGTGACAACCAGCATGAAGACACACACACAGGGAACTTTCCAGCCTTATTAATTTGTTTTATGCCCTTTCTGCAGGAAGATGAGCCTCCAGACTACCTTTGCCAGCAGACACAGGGACGTTTAATCCAGAAAACTGGCCACGTTCGGTGGTGTGGACATGTGGATGTGTGCGCAAGCAGAAGCACAGGGCTTGTTCTCAGACGTCCAACAGAAGCAGATGTGTTTCCAGGAGCTCCAGGAAAGGTGAGCAGCACAATGGCCCACACCGCAGCCAACCTTCCACCAGGCCACTTGCACATGCATGCTAAGTAGCACCAGTGCTGGGGAGCTTTGCCAGGCATGGTTGGAGAAGCGCACAGTACAGCTGACATGCGTTGAGGGCCAAATGCCAAGTGGCTTTACAGGTTGTCAGGGGCACACGCAGGGGCCATCGAACATATCCTCGAGTCCCCCCTGCTCCATTGAAGCAGAGTTATTAGGGCAGTAGCATTGCTAGCCAGAAACTGATACAGCACACAGGGACACCCAGCGAGGCACAGACTCGTGGGCAGTGCATGTCATTTGCATGTGCAAATTGACACGTGCACTACCTATTGAAATCTGCGGCTGCCAGAACACAACTTGTACTGAAGTTGCACCTTGCTATATGCGTCTTGCAGCTCACCCAGGGACCATTGTATCATGTGTGATTGTTGACGCATTGGTCTTCCATTTCCTGCGCGCCCTCCTGCCCCTGCCTTACTGCATTGACAGTGTATGAACCATCAGGGGGCCAAGCTAACGTATGGGTACAAACCAGCAGACAGGAGTGTTAGTTTGTGGAGAAGTCACTTACTTTGGGGCATGGATGGTGTTGTGTGTGTGTGTTGTGAACACACATTCAGATTAGTAACTCACGCTCTCTTTGCATCATTGAACTGCTCCTGTTACCGGACCTGAGAGTACGCAGGCAGGAGGCCAGAACTCACCCCAGAGATAAGTCTCTCTTTGGCTTGCATTTGACTCATTTGGTACAATGTGCATGATGAGAGCAAAACAAAAGAGGTGATGGCTGGAAGGTTTATGCCCACGTCTGGGCATACCCGTCCCACTCGGGGTGACAAGAGCAAAAAAAAAGAGGTGATGGCTGGAAGGTTTAGAATGAATCTTAACCTCTGGCATTGCTCTGGGCAACCCTCGAGACCATTGTTCTTCGCCTGCCAAGCCATTACAGAAGGGGAAAGACCATATGCAAATCAGGCTTGGCCCCACCCCCAAAGGGCTTTGGACTTTCTTCATAACTGTGGCCTGTCTAATGCTGTACTACTTGTGTTAACACCCCTAGTCGGGATTGGTTGCATTTTATCCACCCCATGTCTGTAATCAATGTGGGTGAGTATGTGATTGATGTCTCCATTAATTGATGTGGATTGTGATGTATGTTATTTTCTTGCCTGTATATGTGCTTGATGCACTTCATGCTGTAGACAGTAGCCTGCACCCTTGGCCTGTCAAAATGACACTGATGGTGGGAGGAGTTTCGATGTAGGCCTGTAACCTGGCCCAGTGACAACCAGCATGAAGACACACACACAGGGAACTTTCCAGCCTTATTAATTTGTTTTATGCCCTTTCTGCAGGAAGATGAGCCTCCAGACTACCTTTGCCAGCAGACACACTGACGTTTAATCCAGAAAACTGGCCACGTTCGGTGGTGTGGACATGTGGATGTGTGCGCAAGCAGAAGCACAGGGCTTGTTCTCAGACGTCCAACAGAAGCAGATGTGTTTCCAGGAGCTCCAGGAAAGGTGATCAGCACAAGGGCCCACACCGCAGCCAACCTTCCACCAGGCCACTTGCACATGCATGCTAAGTAGCACCAGTGCTGGGCAGCTTTGCCAGGCATGGTTGGAGAAGCGCACAGTACAGCTGACATGCGTTGAGGGCCAAATGCCAAGTGGCTTTACAGGTTATCAGGGGCACACGCAGGGGCCATCGAACATATCCTCGAGTCCCCCCTGCTCCATTGAAGCAGAGTTATTAGGGCAGTAGCATTCCTAGCCAGAAACTAATACAGCACACAGGGACACCCAGCGAGGCACAGACTCGTGGGCAGTGCATGTCATTTGCATGTGCAAATTGACACGTGCACTACCTATTGAAATCTGCGGCTGCCAGAACACAACTTGTACTGAAGTTGCACCTCGCTATATGCGTCTTGCAGCTCACCCAGGGACCATTGTTTCATGTGTGATTGTTGACGCATTGGTCTTCCATTTCCTGCGCGTCCTCCTGCACCTGCCTTACTGCATTGACAGTGTATGAACCATCAGGGGGCCAGGCTAACATATGGGTACAAAGCAGCAGACAGGGGTGTTAGTTTGTGGGGAAGTCACTTACTTTGGGGCATGGATGGTGTTGTGTGTGTGTGTTGTGAACACACATTCAGATTAGTAACTCACGCTCTCTTTGCATCATTGAACTGCTCCTGTTACCGGACCTGAGAGTGCACAGGCAGGAGGCCAGCACTCACCCCAGAGATAGGTCTGTCTTTGGCTTGCATTTGACTCATTTGGTACAATGTGCATGATGAACATGTTTTCTCAATTTGAGTATGGTCCTCATTACGACCCCGGCGGTAAGCGAAAAACGATGCCAGTAAATGATTACCAGCATCGTTCCCCGCTAGGTACGATCATGACCCGTGAAAGTGCTCTTAGCGGCATCGTAGTTAACGGTGATACTAACTGCACCAAGGTCACGCGCATGCGACCTTCCACGCCGTAAATACCGGCATCGCGCAAAGGTACGCAAATCACGAACCAAGCGGACATGCTCTTAACGCCATCACAAAGGCCGTGAAGTACCTTACCGCCATGGTGCTAATTCCACCATCGCGATCCAACCGTAAATGGCCATGTGCAGTGTACCCAGCTGCCACAGGTGCACAGAATCAGCACAGGTGGAGGCAATACAGACTCACCAAGTACAAAAAGAGCACACCCCACCCCTTCCCACACCCAGTCACACTCCACAATGATTCCCATACGACTAGCAATGTTGGGGCTGGAGGACCTGATTGCAATGCAAGTGCTACAACTACAACTACAACTACAACAACAACAACAACAACAGGCGGCTTGGTGGCCATGCAAGCGTGAGCGAACTCTGAGAGGCTCCCATTCGATCCGGCTAATGATCCTGAAAAAAGGCTGAAATACACGTCGGAAGACCGAACGAACGCCAGGGAAAGGCATCGGAAGGCTCAGGGCGCATACGGGGGAAGACCCGAGAAAAATCGGAAGCTGGAACGAGCGAAAACGGAGAGGGAAAGATGCGTGGCGACACTAACAAAATGGCGGGTGCACAACACTGAGACCACGACCCGCGTCCTGTGACACGAAGAAGGACGCGAAGAAGGACCGGAGGTGAAGGGAGAGACCGGAGGCGACGGGGGAGGCAGCCGACCAACACCCAGCTCCGGCAGAACCAGAATACTTTCCGAGCGACGTAGGTGCGGAGTACCGACTGTAGCAGGCGGAGGAAGGAGCCCGCGACGGCACTGCAAGCAGTCGCGCTGCGTGGAACTGGAGCGGGCAGAGTCGCCGCGAGAAGCGAGAAACGAGAGGCGCCCACAGATAGGATTGAAGAAGAGCTCTCCCCTGCCGGCGCGGAGGTGAGCGACTGTAACGGAGACCCGGCGGAAGAAAGGGGCGCGGCAGTGACCGGGACGTCAAAGCCCGGACCCAGACCCGGACCGAGGACCAAGCGGAGCCTGCGAGGGGAGCTGCGGCCGAACTGGGACGGCGCAGAGACGAGTAGGCGCGAACTGCATGGAACTGGAGCGGGCAGAGTTGCAGCGAGAAATGAGAAGCGGCCCACAGGTCGGACCGAAGAAGAGCCCTCCCCTGCCGACGCGGAGGCGAGCATCTGTAACGGAGACCCGGTAGGGGAAAGAGGCGCAGCAGCGACCGGGACGCCAAAGCCCGAACCCAGACCGAGGACTAAGCGGAGCCTGCGAGGAGAGCTGAGGCCGCACTGGGACGGCGCAGAGCCAAGAGGCGGCCGTTGACATAACGACAGGGAAGTGAACCAAAGAAGACACACACAGAAGCAGACCCCGGCCCAGCCAGCCGCCTCAGGACAATAAATAAGAGAGTAAAATAACCCCCGAGGCGGCTCCTCAATAGAAGCACGAGCTACAAATTCAGCTGGTAAGACTGGCCACCCGCTATAACGCCAGGACAGGGGCAGTGACCAGGGGAAGAACCGCCCCACGGTAAGATAGACCGCAAGCACCCACGGGTGTGCGAGAAGACAATACCACAGAGAGACACGGTGGAAGGGCAAATACAGAGAGACAGAAGGAAGAAGCTCTTTAGAGGCCAACACACGCAGGAAGTGAGGGCGAAGACTGCGCAGAAACCCATCGGAGCGCAAAGCAGACCCCGGGCAAGTAGGACTCCACTACAGGCCGAGACGAAAAGGTATCAACATGCCAGAGAAGCCAAAGAGCGGCAGAGGGAGACAGACTGTCATGGAGACGTTTGCCCACAAGAGTGATGACCAGCAGCCTGAGGCGGAAGAGAAAGACACGCCAGAGCCATATGTCACGCAAGGAGAGATCAGGCAAGTGGAAAGCAGCATATTGGAAGCCATAGAGGCGCTAAAGACGTCAATAGAAGGCAAGCTAGATGCAGTAATGGTGGATGTGGGTCTCCTCAGACAAGACACGAGGAACCTGGCGGAGAGGATGACAACAGTAGAGCAACAAGTGCACAGCAATTCAGCGGAAGTATCCACCTCGCGTACACAAATGTCAGAAGCAATAGAGAGAATTAATATACTAGAACGCAGAGTGGAAGACGCAGAAAGCAGGGCCCGACGTAATAACGTACGCATAGTAGGGCTGCCGGAGGGGGAGGAAGGAAGAGACCCCACAAATTACATTGAGAACCTCCTGATCCAAGAAGTAGGAGCAGGGACCCTGTCCCAGGGCTTTGTAGTGGAGAGAGCACATCGGGTGCTAACCAGAAAACCGCGCCCAGGAGCACCACCGAGACCAATGATTGCAAAGATCATGAACTTTAAGGACAGGGAAAAAATCCTGACTTTCTCGAGAGAAGGAGGGAGCATAACAAGAAATGGGGCCAAGATAACGATGTATCCAGACTATACGGTCCTTGTGCAAAGACAGAGAGCCCAGTTCTGGCAGACCAAAGGGCGCCTTCGAGCGGCAGGGGTGAAATTCATGCTGCTGTACCCAGCCAAACTTAAAATACTGCATAACGGAAAGACACAGATCTGCGAGACAACGGCTGACGCCCAGGAGTGGATGGACCAACAAGGGATTCCGCAGCTGGCAGAGGGAGGCGAGCGAAACAGAAACTCCCCCCGGCGAAACAGAGAGTGAAACCAAGTGCGATATGCGTACCCAACGCCACAGCAACAGAGCAGTAGGGACACCCTGCCGTGAAATACCGGAATAGGGTGACCGACAGCCTCCAAGTTGAAAAGCCTACAGTAAAGAGAATTGCAGGAGGAGCAAGAAACTCAGGGAAGCGGAACCGCCAAGACCCACAGTGGAACCCCAGTTATGACAATGTTTATAGTGTCAGTTTTGAGACACTATGCCGCGACAGGCAGGCCCAAGGAGAGGAAGACGGCACCTGGAGAGCGGTGGGGCCCGAGCAGGGAGAGGGAGGCTGGGCGTTTGTTGATGTTCTTTTGGTTAACAGTTATAGCAGTTGGAGAGTTAAGGCTAAGCCCGCAGGAAAAAAAGGAGAGCAGAAGGAGAAATAACAGTTGTCATACACAAAGAATCATTATGGAAGACAAACACAGGGAGCAGCACCCACAAGCAGAGAGCTGGCGAAAAGCACGAAACGAGACTGTCAACAACGGAATACAGCGAACAGTAGGGGAACCGACCCGAGAGAGCCGACGAACAGACTATTTAAATTCCAACAGGCAGAAGAAGGGATACAAATTCCTGGCAAGAGTAAATCGAGGGAATGGAACACTGAGCAGGCCCATGGGAAAAAATAGGCCTCTAGAGCGAGTCTCCATAAGGACCGAGACGACCTGAGGATTGTCACGTGGCACGTCAGAGGGATGAACGCATATGTCAAGAGAGTGAGGATATATACCTGGTTGAACAAAACAAGGACCCTCATTGCAATGCTGCAGGAGACACACCTGACGGCCGCAAAACAAGCCAAGATAGAGAAAAAATGGGGTGGTCAGATGTATAGCGCAACATACTCCAATTACGCAAGGGGAGTAATGACCTGGGTCGCTCCCGGAATCCCATTCCAGCTCATCAACCAAGAAAAAGACGCGGAAGGCAGGGTCCTGATGGTCCATGGGATGCTGGAAAACCGGGAGATATGCCTGGTGAATACCTATGCCCCCAATCATGACGCGACGGCCTTCTTCAGGACACTCCCGCCCCGGCTGGCCCCGTACAGGAATGCCACGATGATCTGGGCGGGCGACCACAATTGCACATTAGACCCCCGGCTAGACAGGTCGGACAATAAGCACAAGAGAGCGGCGCCACCAGCGAGAGCACTACGACAGATGTTAGACCAACTCAGGCTCGAAGACATCTGGAGGAAGGTACATGGGGAAGAGAGGGGATGCATTACAGTGCCCCACATGGGACATTCACACGGATAGACTACCTTTTCACGGGCAAGGAGACACTGGGGGAATTTACTGAGGCACATATACATGCGTGAACCCTATCTGACCACGCCCCCCTGAGAATCACATGGGAGCACACACACAGGAGAGCCCCTATACCCACGTGGAGATTAAGGGCAGAAGCATTACTAGATGGAGGTTTCCAAGAATACATTCAAAATGTAATAGACGATTATTTTCAGCATAACGCGGGTAGTGTGGAAAGCACGGGCACGGTATGGGAGGCCTTCAAGGTGGTGGTCAGAGGTGAGGCGATGGGGAAGATGGGAGGCCTTAGGCGAGAAACCCTAACGCAACTAGACGAGCTGGAGGGGGAAATCGAGAGAGCTGAGGAGCAGGCGGGGGAGAAGGGGGCGGAACAGGGGAACCTCACCACCCTGCGACAACAGTGTGTAGAGACCTGGGAAAGACTAGGGCGCCTTGACTATGGGAAATATATACAGAAATTACACGCCGAAGGGGACAAGCCCAGCAGACTCCTGGCCTGGCTAACCAAACAGGATACTAAGCGGGAACCGATCAACGCAATCCAAAATAGACAGGGAGAGGTGATAAGATCCCAGGACGGTATAAATGAGGTGTTCTCGCAATTTTACGAGGATTTATACTCCAGGGTCCAGGAAGCGGAGGAGGGGGACCTGGAGGATGCCCTCGCGGAAATCAGCCTCCCACAATTGACGGAGGAACAGGCCCAAATGTTAGAAGCCCCTCTCACAGTAGAGGAACTAACAGAAGCGATTACCCGGTTACCGACAGGGAAATCTCCGGGGCCAGACGGGTTGCCAGGCGAATTTTATAAACAATACAAAAACGACATAGCCCCGAGACTGCTGGAAACATTAGAGGAAGCATATGAGAAAGGAAGACTCCCGAGAAGCATGTCAGAATCGATAATAGTCCCCATCCTTAAACCAGGAAAGCCACCCCTCGAATGCGGCTCCTACAGACCGATCTCCCTAATAAACCAGGACTCCAAGATCCTGACGGCGACATTGGCTAACCGCCTTAAAAAAGTGCTACCCACCCTGATCGACACAGATCAGACAGGGTATGTACCGGAACGAAACACGTCCTGGAATCTACGCAGACTCCATTATGTCATAGAAAGGACAAACCAAGAGGGAGGGGAGAGGGCTGTGGCTTCACTGGATGCAATCAAAGCATTCGATTCGGTGGGATGGGACTGGCTCCTGGGAACGCTCGCTCACTACGGGATTGGTCGAGGGTTCATACGATGGATTGAACTATTATACAAGGATCCGAGAGCGAGGGTCAAGACAGGTAGACAAGTTTCTAAGGAATGGGGCATAGAGCGAGGCACAAAACAGGGATGCCCCCTGTCTCCAATGTTATATATTCTGGCCCTGGAGCCGTTCGCAGTATTCCTAAGAACGGATTACAAGGACACGGGCATAGAGATAGATGGGGAAACACATCAGATATCCATATACGCAGACGATATACTCCTCTACATACAGAACCCACGCGCCCACCTGCAGGACTTGCTGGAAGCGCTGAGCGCGTTCGGTAGGTTATCTGGAATAGTGGTCAACAGAGAAAAATCCTCACTATTTCCCTTAGCTGGCCTACGCGCAATACCGACAGACCAATTGCCGCACCTAGGTATCGCATGGACCCCGAACACCTTTAAATACCTGGGAGTAGACATTTACCACGACACCACGGAAACACATGCAGGTAATACACAAGCAGCCCTGAACAAAATCGAAAACGCCATGAAATTTTGGCAGACCTTACCGTTGGGCATGATAGGCCGAGCGGCACTGCTAAAGATGACGGTCCTGCCCCGACTTTTATATTACTTTACAAACATCCCATATAACATACCGAGGTCCTTCTTTAAACACCTACACACCATGGTGAGAACCTTCCTGTGGGGAGAGGGGAGAAACAGGGTGGCACTAAACACACTACAAAGGAGCTACGAGTGGGGGGGCATAAACTCCCAGATTATGAGCATTACTACTTGGCAGCACAACTCCAATTTGTGGTGCGATGGCTAGGGGAAGAAATCTCCATAGACGCAATACTTTTTGGGCCAACACTCCGGAGATACCACCTGAGAGAACTTTTATGGATAAAGGCCACCCAAGCCAAAGACCTTCCCAACATAGTTCAGCTAGGCCGAACACTATGGAAAAGAGCTTGGAAATCACAAGACATACGAGACCCTTGCTCAAGACATATTCCACTAGCAGGGATAGTGGACACCCGAGTGGCCAGTTTGGCCACGTACAGAACACAATGGGAAGACAAAGGAGTAGCCCAAATAGGGGATTTGTGGCGAGAAGGACAATGGGTCGAATTCCAAACCCTGGTAGATGAACAGGACATGCACAAGGGCCAATTCATCCTACATAATAGCCTAATTTGCGCAATAAAGAAAAGGTGGAACACCATGCCTGAGCCCGAGGACACCGAAGGAGCACTGGACGCATGGTATGATATTTTCGAAGGGGGGCACACCGTATCCAGACTCTATGAGCAGTTGCTGGGAATCACCAACAAAAAGACAGTAAGAGTACGTATGAAATGGGAAGAGGAACTTCAACAACCCTTTGAAGAAGAGGAATGGAACAAAGTCCTCTGGTACATGAAAAGGGTCTCCAGGAACGCCAGGTTCAGGCAGCTGCAACTCTACATAGTGCATAGAGCATACCTGACTCCCAAGAGAATGTTGAGGATGGGAGATGGACAGGCCCGACATGGTGCACATGTTCTGGTCGTGCCCGCAGATAACAGACTTCTGGAACATGGTGAAAGAAAAGGCGCTGACAGCAGACATACACATGCCAGCGGGATCGCCAGCATCATACTTGTTGGGCCTGTTCCCAAGGGGGCACCGGCAGATGTCACATGTGGCAAAAATGAAAGACTTAATGATAATATTGGCAAAGCGCCGCATAGCGATGGCATGGAACAGAAGCGAAGGCCCCTCGAAGGAGGGCTGGTGGGCCGACCTACAAAAATGGACAATAGCAGAGACGGCAGTCTGGGCGAGAGCCACTTAAAGGGGGGAGAGTAACAGTGGAGCCAGACTATTGGCATGGAACTCTCTGGTACGAGACCTGCTAGGTAACAGAAACGGGGATGACACGAGCGACCAGGGAGACTCGGGAAATGAGGAAACTGGCCCGCCCACGCCAGAGGGCACCATATGATTCAGAGACAGGAAAGAACTGGGTGGAAAGAGGCCTGGCCGTAGCCTGCGCAGACGCTGAACAGTGGAAACCCTACTTGGAAAGGCCAGCATACACACACATAGACGAGAGCAGGGACACTCCCAGTGAAAGGAAGGAGGCTGCTGAGAGACTGGTCCCTCCGCTATAAACGCGACAACTGTTAGAGCCAAGCCCGAGGAGGCGATGGACTACGAACATACTGCGGCAGCCTTTGGGAGAGGGAGGGGGGAGGAGGAGAAAAAAGGGAAATGGGGAATGCGTTCTTTTTTGGTTTGTTCTTTTCCGTTATGTTGTAAAAAATAAAAAGAAGTTAAAAAAAAAAAAAACAACAACAACAGGCAGCACAGAGGAGACGCAGGAGGAGAAGGAGGGCAAGGCAGGGCCAGCAGCCGCACCAGCACAGCCAGTGCCACCACGCAGGCAGCCCCCAATCCCATGCATCAGAGACAGTCCATTCAACCTCACCGCTGAGCAGATCCACACCCTGTACCGTTTGGACCGGGACACCATCACCACCATCGTGGACATGATACACAACAACATCGTCAGCATGACAGAAACACCCACCGCCATCCCCCCCCCTACTGAAGGTAGTGTCTGTGCTCCACTTCCTGGCCACAGGCACCTACCAGCACACAGTGGGGCACTTGCATGGCATTTCACAACCATTATTCTCACGTACACTGATCTAAGTGCTCGATGCCCTCCTCAAGCACACAGACGACCACATCTCATTACCACGGTCTGCCCAGGAGATTGCAAACACCAACGTGGGTTTCCATGCACTAGCCGGCATACCTGGTTGCATTGGTGCCATCGGTTGCACCCATGTTGAATTGGTGGTCCCAAATGCCATGGAGGTACCGTTCCGCAACCGTAAACTATTTCACTCAATCAACATGCAAATGGTCTGTGACTCCAACAGGATCTTCACACATTGTTGTGCCCGATTCCCCGGATCAACCCATGATTCAATGGTCCTGAGGAACTCCACAATACCACGCTACATGGAGCGACATGCAGGGCCAAGATCCTGGCTACTCGGTGAGTCCCATGTCATGGCCATGGAAATATGAAGTGGGTAGGTGATTGACGTACCAATGCATACTTTACCTGGCTGAAAGGGGGGGGTGATGCATACTTTACCTGGCTGAAAGGGGGGGGGGGAATGATGCATACTTCACCTGGCTGAAAGTGGGGGGGGATGATGCATACTTAACCTGGCTGCGAGTAGCAGAGACAATGGAGCCAGCTCATACCCTAAAGCAGCACAAACGTCAGCTGACACCTGTACACATAATGCCCGATGTTAGCAGCCCTACCATGTGAATGAAGGTGTGTCCCAACCATGACACAACCATCTGCAAGTGCATTGTACCGATTCAGACCACATTGACTTCAACGAAATGCACCTACATGCATTGCACCAAACACCATCAACTGAATGGCCTGTCCCCCGTAACTGCGCACAAAGGAGGCACATGACGGACAGAAACATCAATACATCATTACACAGACAGCGAAGCCCCAAAAATGTCCCTATCAACATCAGTAGTGCTCAGTGGGGTCATCATGAGGCTGACAGCAATGTTGCCATTATGTGAGCGTTGATATCACAGGACACGTGCCAGGTCACCAAAACAAACGCCATGAACGAACACAGTGGATGGGCACTCACAAGGCACTTGACCCCCCTGCATACATTGGTTGATGGTGTCGGGGGGAAATTCCGCCGGGGTCGGCCGGGCCGTCCGTAGACCTCCGGGCAGGGAGGCCCCAACTCCTCCCGTATATCCCAAAAGAGATAGAGTATGAGACACACGCAAGAAGCTAGGTGACTCTGCTGTTTATTAGATAAAACGGCAGGGATGGGTCAAGGATCGTACGCGTCTGTCCTGACACACACACAATCGTGGGGCTCGCAGGCCCTTTTTACCTTAGTATGACGCGCTACTTGCGTCATCTTACAAAGTTTAGCAAAAAACCTATTTCCACTCTGTATTGGTTACTCGAGTGGTAGGGTTAGTATAGCATACATATAGAGAACGATATTAGTGGTTGAGGGTTAGTCAGGTGATATACTTGGGCTGTCCCTTCAATTTGATACATGAACATTGTTACATGAAGACCTCTGAGGATTGGTCAATGTTAATGGCATCAATGATAAGAGCCCCATGTTCTGATTGGTCCACTCGCGAGCCTCCCAGTCTGGGACTATCGCTGTTCCCAGCTCGCGGTGCACCTGTCATTTGCAACAATGTTTTTACTATGGGTAGGTGTAAACAATGTGAGGATTTATTCATATGTTGGGAGGTCGACTACTCCCACTTCTGCAGATGTCCAATGAGTCTTTTAATTGTATCTGCCTGTGTCTTGAAACGTGGGATTCAGGCGTCTCCTTCCTCCTGGGCTTGGCACCCTGTCAGGTTTGGCTTTGTCACGTGAGGTGAGACCTTGTTTGAGGCCGAATTCAGCACAATTAATATTGTTTTTCCCACTGTGTGCCTGGTTTATCTTGCAGGTGCGACCTTGGCGTCGGCTTGCAGCGTGCGAGATTGCAACATCGTGCCCTTGGCGGTGTGCTTTCGCCGGGCTCATTCTGCAGGGTCAGCAACCGAGCTCTCGCTCATTCAATGTTCATGGAAACTTGTGCTTGCGGCCTACTTGGGCCTGGGGCATAGGTGGAACCGTTTGATGCAGAGCTCTTTAAGTTTACGGTATCATATTGCTCTATCCTCAGTATCGTGTCTCCGTTATATTCTTTATTATGGTACATGGTTCTTAGAAGAAGCGTGAGCAAGCCTTTTTAGATAAGTTCATTATGCGTCTTGCGTTTCTGCATTTTGAGAGCCTATGTGGAAAATAATAAAGATGCACGTCCGTGGGTATGTCTGTCGCCTATGTCATAGCACTGAGTATGTTCTTCGTGTGGATTGGTGTGGGAGTGTCCGGTGTGCATGTGTGCACAGGTGTGCTGACCATTGGCTAGGTCGTCATGGCATCTCTAACGAAGTGTAGGTTTAGTCGAGTTGATCCATGCCACAGGTGTCGGCATGGGCAGGGCGGGCTGCTGGGCAGGTAGGTGGGCACATCCGTATGTTCCTGTACCAGGGTATTTGGTCGTCTGGTAGATAGGCAAACTCCTCTCGTGGCGGGTGCCTAGGCCGTGATCCTCTAGGCCAAGCGCGAAAGGGGAAGGGCGGGAGCTTGTTCTTCCATTCTCCCACTTCAGTCCCCCCTCTGGTCGACTTGTCGACCACAAACATATCCTTTTCTTTATCTCCTCTTACTCTCCATATTTTAGTTATTCCTCCCAAATGTCCATAGTGGTTAACATGGTCTTCAAATGACCAATACATATATTCACAGGTTCCTCCAAGAGTGCAGTATACCCATTTCCCTATGTAGCTCCTTGGGTTTCTTGGGTTTTCGAGCTTCACAGATGGTGGGTCCAGGTGGTTTGTGATGATCTGGTTGCGCAACTTCTCTCTCTCTTTTATGATTGTGCCTGTGTGTTGGCCGTCATCTGTTGGCATCAAGAGGTGCATACCAACCATTTCGATCATCTCGTCTGTGGTGCGTGCCTTCCGGGCCTTCCAAAATCTTATTATGATCAGTGTAGCTCCAGCCAAAATAGTACATCCAACTATAATTTTCAGTCCATCTGACAGCCAAGATGGCATCCATGACCATAATATTGAAAACCAGCTCTCATCCTTTTTCACACCTTTACTTTCATCCATCATTTTTGAGTGCATCTGGGCCAATTGTAAAACTGCTTCTGTCAGTGTACCATTGTCAGCATCGTTGGCAGGGAAGAATGTGCAGCATGATTGTCCTATCTTAGCGCAAACTCCTCCTTCCATTGCTGTGAGGAGGTCCAGTACATATCTGTTCTGAAGTGCTACCATCCTCACAGCTCGCAGTTCCTCTTTTATTGCGTTGAATCCATTTACCGTAGAATTAATAGTCATCATTAGTTCCCATCGAGTTATCTGGAGCCATTTTGCGTTTGCGTAAGCCTGTAGTCCTGGATGTATTATTGAGGAGAAGAACATTGATGCTCTGCTGAATAGTCTGTGCTCTGGTGGAATTGAAGTGAGTGCTGTTTCCGACCTTCCCCATAGGTAATTTCCTGTCAGAGGTTCTCCTTGTCTCTTCTTTCTATTCAGGACAGTATTATTGCCGTCGGTTTTGCTCTCTGGCTCCTTCTGAGGTTGTACAGATCTCTTCTTCCTTTTGTTCCCTTCATCCATTTTCGGGAAGTTCGCCATATTGACATGTTTCTGGGGTACCACTAGTGATGGTACATTAACGTGCACTATTGTGCATATACCATTCCACAGAGGGGGCAGTGTGTGGTATGCTTTTTCTCCACAGGCCCAGTAATGGTCCATTACTACTGCTGTTCCTGCTCCCCCCTCAGGTAGCTCCATCACGCTTTCACAGTTGGTGTTGTATCCTACGTCCACCTCCCCTTTATGTTGGTAGCATACCTTAGGCGCAGTTAGCGGCAGTATTGTTATTGGGTCTTCATCCTTCTCCATCCACGTGAGTATGGGTACATACTTGACCCAAGTCATCCAACATCTATGGTTGTGTCCATCAATAGTTGAAATATTTTCTCTTGTTACCATGTTGCTACCAACCACTCCTATGTCCCATTTGTTGTTCATGTACACCTTCCCTGTTATTATCACCAGTGGTCTTTCCCAACATCCGTTCTTACCAGGGACTTCAGTGGCGTACCAATCACATGGTAGGTACTGTAGTGTTACTTTCTTTGTTTCTCCTTTTTCAGGACCACTTGTTATGTATCTGAATCCTTCAGCATGTAAACTGCTCTTGTGGTAACTCAAATAAGTCTTGAGGAAGTTGTTTTCATATGGATATGTATCTCGTGTTTTCCACACCAGTTGCACCACTGTCCCTTGAAATCTTCCTTTCGTCTGGAACAGTGCCAGGTATATTATACATCGTGCTATTTTTTCATCTATCTCCGTGGCAACAAATGTTCGAGAAGCGCTCATGGCGTATGGTATTAATGAGCAAACGTAGCAGCTGTCTTCTGTTGTCTGCTTACCTATGTGGGTCATGTGTTGGTACCATATGTTGTTTGAGATGTGTGCTGAATCTTGTATGTAATCATCAATACCTTTATTATCTGAGTATGTGCTGCGTTTAACACTATTTTCCTTGTGTGGGATTTTACTAGTACCACCTGACGTAACACCTGTTGCAGCTGGGGGTGGGGGTGTATTAGGTTTGGGTACGGCAATAATATTGATAGCATAGCTGTACTGCCATACAGAGGCAGCCAAGAATCCGGTGGTCATTAAAATCCCCATCAATTTTATTACAAATGCTAATTTCACCGGCATTTTGCTCTTACCTTGCTGCAGTCCGGCAGCTTATTCTTGCGACGTTACAGTTGCCCGCCTGAAAATTCTTAATATGCTCGTTATTAATGTTAGTTATTGTTTTTAAGCTCTCCCTATCAAGTAGTCATTCAGTGCCCAGGCGAAGAGCTGTTCCCACGCCAATCTAAGCGATCTATCTTTTAGGGCAGGCAAGTATGGTTGGAGGTAGGGCATTGAATGTTCTATGGCCAAGAGGAATGCTGTGTAGTAGACACGTGCCCTCCTTCTTTTCAGGTACGTTGGCCTTTTTATTTCATATACAAATTGGTGTGACAATTCTTCCAGGTAATTATTGTCTGAGGGTACCATCTACTCCTGGGCAGTGAATTGGTTAGTTATCTACTTTCTTAATAGTACAATAATACGCTGTACCTGCATGTGCGAGAGAAAAGAAAGAGAACATTCAGGTGTTTACATGTGTATATGTGCAAGACAATGTCCTTCAGTTCAGTTATTACTACAATGGGTAGGGGGTCAATGGGCAGACGGTTTGGGGCTCAACTGGCGGAAGTCTCTTTACTCTTTAATCGTGTAACCATGGGGTGGGCAATATGGGGATCACCCTTTTCTTTACTAGTAGTTGTCTCTGGGGAATCTGAAGGGTGGCAGGGTATGGGGACACTTAGGCCGTTAGTTGTAGTAGAAGTCTCTTCCTCCGTTGGTGACGCTGTTGTTGTTCTTCCAGTGGCCCTGTCGGTGGCGCTGGGGCGGGTCTGGAGTTTGTAGATCTTTACGTCGTGTAGGTGGTTCCAGGCACGTTTGTCCTGTAGCTTTACTGCTCTCGTTGATACCTCCTCTACCAGATGGGGGCCAGTGAAGCGTGGGCTGTTCCACTTTCTGTTGAAATTGCAAAGTAGTACGTGGTCACCTTTAGCAACTTTGCACAGTCTTTCCTTTTCCAATTCCTTATCCGCGTCCTTTTGTTGATCGCTGTTAGACCCGCCCCGTGTGCGCTCGAGCTGTTGAGACACAAACACTACACTAGTAATCAAAGAAGACACATATTGGTACATTTCATCACCAAGGACACCTGCCGTACTCTCGTGATCGGTAAATGCTCTTGATGTTGGCATTAGGGGAAGGCGCATTTGACGTCCGGTAACCACCTCGTGAGGGGTGAGGTGGTGGTCGGAACCTGGTCTATTCCTTAGCTCAAATAGGGCTAGTGGAAGGCAATACAACCAACTCTTCTTTGTTGTTTGCTGTATTTTTGCAATTGCCTCCTTTAACTCGCCATTCAGGCGTTCACATACACCATTGGCCTGTGGGTGGTATGCACATGCAAATTTATGCTTGAAGTTCAGTACGGATGTGATGTGCTGGAACATTTCGTTTGCGAAATGTGGGGCATTATCTGACCGCAGTACCTCGCACACTCCCCACCTGGGGAAGACCTCCCTCACTAGGAATTTAGCTGCTCTAAATGCATCTCGGTGTGAACAGGGCCCTGCTTCAATCCACCTCGAGAATGGGCATACTACTACAATCATATACCTATTTCCTTGGCATACGTTGATCATATCAACATAGTCAATATGGAGATGTCGGAAGGGTCCCTCTGGCCGGGGTATAGTACCTCTTATCACCTTCAGAGTGTGACCGGCCGTAAACTGTTGACATGTGAGACAATTGCTGATAAAATTTGACACATGAGAATTTAACTCAGGGCAGAACCAGTCTTCCCTAATTCGTGCTGCAATTACTTCCTTTCCTGTGTGGGCTGGGTGGTGTAGTTGGCTCAGGGCGGTGTTCAATAGTGCCAGTGGTATTACAATCTTTCCAGTGTCACCCTGGCGCCATAGTGCGTCAGTTGGTGACATTGTACATCCTCTTTTTACCCATAATTCTTTCTCTGCCATTGGTGCAGCCGCTTGTAGCTCCATTATCTGTGTGGCTGGGAGATGGGTGTACCCTTCTCTTATCAACATCTCCTTAGCCATTCCCCTCCTTCTCCCTCTCTCTGATTCTGGGGGGTTCCATATCTCACCAAAATATGCAGCATACTTCGCATGTGCGTCTGCTGCTGCATTCCCTTTTGAAATGTAGTCTTCACCATTGGTGTGTGCTGTGCATTTGACCAAAGCTAATTCTTGGGGGTCATTTATTGCTTCAACTAGTTCAGCCAATAGGAGGGCATGTTGCAATGGAGTGCCATCAGCTCTCCTAAACCCTCTTCTTCTCCATTTCGACAGCCCTGAGTGGACAGTGGACGTAACATATGCGCTGTCGGAATATATGGTCACTCGTTTGTCAAAGCTTTCCTTCAACGCCAAGATCAGTGCAATTAGTTCTGCTGCTTGAGCGGAATAATGCTGTGGTAGTTGTACACATTTCATTGCCACACACACCGGTACCTCCATCATTTTTACCACTGCTGCCCCAGTCCTCCTTATACCATCCCTTTGATCGATAGTTGATGACCCATCAATGAACAGGAGCTCACCTCCCTCTAGTGCGTTCTCTTCAATCTTTCTAGTACATGAGTACATTTCAGTGATTTGCGTACAATCGTGTGCATAATCTCCTTCCTCAAATACTTCTGCTAGGAACCTTGCAGGGTTGACCGTGCTACATCTAACAATTGATAGTTCAGCTCTGGATAAGATGATCTCATAACCTGATGCCCTTTGCGTTGTTAGGGTGGACTTAGGTTTATTCAATATTGCAAATAGTGCATGTTCCACAAACAGTGTAGTCGGGCACCCCATGGTGATTGCTGATGCTTTCTCTACCGCAAAAGCAGCTGCGGCTAGACCTTGTTCGCAAGGGAAATGACCTAACATCACAGGGTCTAAGTGGCCACTGTAAAATGCTACTGGTTTGTAGCCCATGCTTGTTTTTTGAGCCAACACTGCTGAGTCGCAATGTGAAAATATAAAGAATTGTCGCTCATAGTCTGGGGTTGCCAGTACCGGAGCAGTTGATATCGCATCTTTCAGTTCATCAAAAGCCTCTTTCATTTCCATTGTCCACCCCAACTTTTTCTCCCCTTTATTGGCTTCCTTTAACGCCTCAAGCAGGGGTCCTATGTATGAGCTATAATCAAATACCCATGCTCTACAGTAGTTGCACAGACCCAGGAACTGCTGCAGTTCCCTCACTGTTTGTGGTACTGGCGTTTTTGAAATGGCCTGTGCTCTTTGTGGTGCAAACTTTCTTCCATGTTGGGATATGAGCTGACCAATGTAAAGTACCTGTTCTTGACAGTACTGTTTTTTTCTTTTTTTTTTTTTTTTTTTTTTTACTTTGGTGCAAATCTTTATTTAGGATTTTTACATTTTTTTGTTCATACACTTGTGGTACAAACCGTTGTAACTTGTGACAAAGCAAAGCACGATAGATCCATTCTCCTCAGACATCTGCATTCTCAGTTTCTGGCTCACTTTACAAGATGTGCGCACCCATTTTACATGAACCGTCTCAGAATATAAAAAATACCTTTAATGTTTTATTTCTTCATAAAAATGCAACAGTCTTGACAGTACTGTAACTTTTCCATGTCTACCTTGTAACCTTTTTCAACCAGTATCGTCAGCATCTTTAATGAGTCCTCTCTGCATGTTCTTTCGTTTGTACTGCAAATTATTATGTCGTCGACATACTGCAACACTGTGCTTTCCACTTCAATGTTACCCAAATCCATCTGTATTACTCTGTTGAATATTGAGGGTGATTCGCAGTACCCTTGTGGCAATCTGGTGTGTTTCCATTTTGTGTTTCTGTTAGGAAAGCTTGTCAAATCTTGTGAGTCTGGGTGCAATGGTATTGAGAAAAAAGCATTTTTAAGGTCGATCACTGTAAATCGTGATGCTCCTGCTGGAATGCCACACAATATTGTGGCCGGGTTTGCGGCTATAGGGTATTCTGCTTCTACTATGTTGTTCAAGGGCCTGAGATCCTGTATGAAGCGCCAAGACCCCCCTCTAGCCTTGCGCACTGGGTATACAGCCGTGTTACATGGTGATTCTGAGGGGACCAATATGCCATCATTTATAAGGGCCGTTATGGTTTCATATATGCCCTCATCTGCCTCTTTTGATAGTGGGTACTGTTTCACTCTGGGGAGTATTGCACCTTTCTTCAATTTTATCCTTACTCCCCCTATACTTTTTATGCACCCCACGTCATAGGGGCCGGTAGTCCATAATGATGTGGGTACTTTTGTCATATCCTCCTCAAAGAAGGGAACTGGGGTGGATGTGGGTGCCTCAAGTGCCATAGCAATTTTCTGTGCCACTTGTTTGTACGCCACTTTTAGCCATATTTCCACACTCATCATTAACACCATTTCACCTTCCTCCTTTCCTTCTGAGAACAGCTCCTCATCTGACACCTGGGTGAGTCTACATCCTTCTGCTAGTGCTATCACTGCCCTCCATGCTCTTCCTTCTCTGTCTTGGGCATGTACCGCAATGTAATCAGCTGTTGCTATAATGCTCTCAATGTCCACTGGAACCATCTTTCCTTCTGGTTCATTGACTGGTGTTTCTGGTCTGAACAAATAGGTGGTTGGCCTCCTCCAGATCTTTCCCTCTATCCCTGGCATCCATGCAAATGCCATGTCTGTCCCGTACTGGAATAGTTCACCATCTACTGGCTCAGCCCTAATCGCTGTCTGTCCGCAGTAGGCTTGCATAATCTGTCGTGCTGTGAGCATGTTAATTCCTGGAGTAGAGCAAATTATGCCATCCTCCGTAAAGGAGATCGTCATATTCAACCTGTTCATGATGTCTCTTCCCAGTATATTTACTGGTGAGGCACTATAATATAAAAGTGGGACTGACATGTCATAATCTCCTAGAGATAAGGGAATGTTATCAGTAAAGGGAACCAACCCTCTAGCCCCAGAGAATCCTTGGGTGTTCATGGCTTCGCCCGACATCTTAAATTTACCTTCCCTTATACAAGACCGGGTCGCCCCGGTATCAACAAGGAATGATAATTTTTTGTCACCTATCGTTACCTCTATGCGTGGTTCCTCCGCACTATTAGGTGTTACTGACAGGATGGGACACACCAAGGCCGTCTGTGGGCTGTCCTATTGGGGGTACAACGATTGACCATTTCCTGTGTAAGGGTTGTGTCCCAGGACCGTCACCCTACCCAGTTGTGTTTGTTGTGCTTGGGGTTGTTGTGTTATCGCTACCTGTTGTTGTGGCAGTGAATATGTCTGTGGCTGTTGTTGTGTTATTAGTTGTTGCTGTTCATTTCCCTGTTGCAACGTCTGCTGTTACTGTATGCCCTGCTGTTCCTGTGTGGGCCTTGGTTGTCCCTGTTCGCTCCATGTTGGTGTTCCTGGTCTTACTCTACACGTGCGTGACATGTGCCCTACTAATCCACAACTCCAACACACCGGTGGTTCCCTATTCTGCCATGGAAAGCTTCCTGTGTTGTCCTGGTATACTGGTTGTCCGTTGGGGTAGGAATATCTAAGTCCTCCCACCTGCTGTTGTGTGCTATATCCGTATCCTCTCCCTCTCATAATTCCTCCTCTTCCCCTGTTGTAATTATAATACCCAGCTCCTGGCATTGAGTATCCTCCTCCCATGTTGGTCGTGTATGGTTGGAGTGGCGGCACCTGTTGTGGTATAGTCTGTGAAGGTGGTATTTGGGAGGGATCTTGTGCAGCCACTACTTGTGTGGGGCTTTGGGTCATTGTTGTAGGTGTAGTTATTAGTGCCCTTTCCATTGTGTATTTAGTAAGTTTTTTCTGTACTAGTTTAGCCTCTTCCGTTTTCCTGTCCTCTTCCTTTTGTTTCATTTTTCCTTGCCATGTCCTGCAATGATGCACTATTGTCAGTTGTATTTCTGGCATGCTTTTGCTTCCATTCCCACTACTTTCTTCAGTTGTTTCTGAACTCCTTCTGGGAGCCCTTGCACTAGTATATGATAAAATATTGCTGGTGTTTTATCCCATTGTTCTCTAGTTTCCATGCGCCACTTCTCTTGGATTTCCTGGATATAATCAACAGGATCTTCGTTCTCACGCATCTTGCGTGAGGTAATTGCTCCTATATCTGATGTGTCTGGATACTGTACCCTCAGTGCCTGCCATAGTGCATGTCTGCAGTTTGCGAATGGTGCCCCATCGTGCGATGTGTTTGCTATTGTTACCCCAGGGAATCCCGCTCTCTTCCAAATGTCATCCGCTGCATCCCCTAATATCGATATTAGAAGGCCCTTTACATCTCCCACTGCCAGTTTCTGTCCTGCGGTGTGATTTCCATTTCATATATCCATTTACCCGCACCTCCACTTAATGATGGGAGCCTGCATTTTATATTTTCTTTGTCTGTATGCTTCCAAGGGACGTACTGTGGTCTAACCCCTCCCCTCTCCAGAAGTGGCATTAAGTTGTGTCTCGTTTTATCCCTTGGGTTCCATAAAATCGAGTCTTCACACCCCTCCTCTTCTTCCCTCTCTCCTACATCGTCAATTTTGTCCATATTTCCCCTACTCATAACTCTTTCTTCCCCATCTTTTCCCCTTCTTCCATCATTTCCTGTATTTAATATGGGCGTGTGTATTCGTCGTTCCTGCCTGCGTCTAGGGAGGTCTCTAAGCCGACCTGCATAGGGTGTCAATTCGTTTGTGAAGGGAGCAAGTTTGATTGTACTTAATGAGCGTGAGGTGGTTGAGCATGTGTGGTGGGATGGGAGAGGGTGTGATGGTGACGGTGTGGCTTCATGTGTCTGTCTTTCTGCTATCCCTTGCTCTTCCTCCTCACTTCTCTCCAATTCATCCTTTCTCCTACAGATCCATGGTGAGTCTGTATTGGTCCGGGTGGTGTATAGTTTATCTAGACTTTCCCTTTCACTGTTTCTTCCTTCCTTCTCCATTCCTTCTTCTTCCTCACTACAAAAGTCATTCACAAACGGCAGCCCCCACTCTGTCTTTTTCCCCTTGATTGTTACTGTTTTTAAGTCTATTAGGTCCGGTTCTCCCTTTTCTCCTTTACCAACCGTTCCCCTTTGCGCTGATGTTGTTGCTACTTCTGCGTCTCTATACACATACCCCCATACTTCACTCTCCCTCCTCCTATCTTCTCTTTCCCCTTCATTCCTCTCCTCCATCTCTCTACCAATTTCCTCCTTTTTCCTTTTTGATTCCTCCATTACATCGCTACTCACCTTTTCCAATATCCTTTCATCCTCTTTCTTCCTTTCCCATCTCACTCTCTCCCTTTCTAATATACTCTCTATCACCCTCCCTTCTTCGTATTTCTTAGTCGTTTCTGATAGTAATCTCTTCTTCCACATTGCCATTTCTTTTTCTTTCTCTTCTTCTTCCCTTTTCCTCTCTCGTAGCACTGCTCTTGATACCCTTTCTGCTGCTGCTTTTACCCTTTCAGCTTCTCTCCTTTGCTCCTCAGTTCGTTCCCTTATTTTTTCCAATTCGTTCTTACCTTCTTTCCTTCCCCTCGCTCTCTCTCTTTCCTCCCTCTCGAGCTGTTTGATCAGTTCATTCTGTTCATCCCTTAACTCTGCTAGTCGTTCTTCCAAAATCTCTTCCTTTTGTCGTAACAGCTCTTCCCCTCTCATTCCACTCTCCCTGGTTGGTATTATCCTCGTCTATTTTCCTTACTACCTCCTTCTCTTCTCCTGTTAATGAACCTCGTAATTTTAATAGTATCTGCGCAGCTACCCACTCATCATGTCCTATTTCCACAGTTTGCTCTTCTCCAGTCCTCCCCTCCCCTGCTGGCATCTTCCTATGAGCCACATATGGTGGCGGGCTGTATGCCGGGTTCGAGTACCCCTCAGCCGCCCTTAACTGTCCTCTTTCTATTTCTCCTAATTCTCTTAAAGGGTACAACCCCCCTCCTTCTGTTTTCACTACCTTTGCTAGGGGTATATCGTTGCTCTGTTCCTTTTTTATTTCATTTTCTTTTGAGTTATTATTCTTTGCTCCTCCCTCTTGTCCGTTCCCTGTGTTCTTTGGGTCTTCACTCCCCTTTTTCCCATTCTCTCCTTCCTCCTTAATCTCTTTTTCTTCCGGTATTTCCCCCACAGTGAACATTCCATTTGGTCCTGGTCGGGTCCCTTGGAACATCCTCCATAAGTTAAACACCTCCACGTGGTTTGTCAACTTCTTCCCTTTGTATGTATTATGCAGGTGGTTTAATACTGAATGTTGGGTATATGGATCGAAGCTACCATTAGGCGGCCATGGTGTTATCATTTTGTTGTCCGTCCCCTGTGTCCATTCTATACTATACTTGATCAGTTTCTCCCTATGGGGTGACAGTGTGGTACATATGTGTTGTAGTGGGGTAGTGAGGGTGTTCCCCCACCCTCCAGATCCTGTCCCGTGTGACATAGTAGCGCTCCACTTGTTATCCTTCCCCTATTTGGTAGCTATTATCTTGCTAACACTTACAATACACAGCCTTATACCTTTACCTGGCCCCGTAAATTTGGGGACTTGCGATAGTCCGCTAAGAAAAATTATTAAAATATAGTATTTACATTTGTATATTTTCTTCTTTCTTTCTTCCTTTACACAACACCCTTACGGCCCCCTGCGGCCGAGGCGCACGTAGCCCCCTGCGGCTGCGTACCCCTTGTGACGTTCTTATACAGTCGCCTATTTTCATTTGCTCCTCCTCCTTCTTCTACACTCGCCGTGGCCGGCGTTCTCCGTGCGCAGCCACGTTCCCCGTCTCGCCTTTCCCCGATCAACTCATTACCTTTTATCTCCGTTTCCACTCCCTTACCACAGTTCTCTTCCCCACCACTCTCAGAAAGAAAGATGCCTTGTGCTCGGGATATCCTATGAAAGTCCTACTGGTGACGTCACCGATCTCTTCGAGCTACTGGTAAGTTCTTCATATATTCTTTAAGTCCAAAATACACTTGTAATCTACCCCCGTTAACCTCACAGCTGTCTTCCTGTCACTCCTGGAACAAGGTAATCAATAATATAATCGGACTGCGCACGCTGCGTCGCCTCGCGTGTGATTCGCCCCTCGACAGGAGGGCTTAACCAGCCAATTATCTTCCGTATTGGGCAACTAACTAGCTACCGCCTACAGGGAAACGTCATCTACCTATCGAGTTTCTTGCTCGAACAATAGGGATCCTCATCTACTCATTGATCAATAAATGCCAAATCATAGGAAACCACACACACACCCTTACACGTACTCGCGACCTAGGCCAAACAGTGTCTACGAGCGGCCGCACGTGATGTTTTCGTGCTCCACCCCCCTCTCTCGCGCAACGTAGCCGACTGCTCTCGCACTCGTTCGGCTACCATTCATTTCATTGCCAACACTAAATTGTCAAACCTTCGCCGCGCACCTGTGCAACACCTCCCACCTCCCGTTTTTAATTCCTCCCCCCTCCCTCACAATTTCACGTTGCTTGTTGTGCGTGGCATGCTCACCAAGTTCTCTTGATGCGGGGCCCCTCGACTGCGTGCACCCCTCCAAGCGGCTCGCCACCTCCCCTCGTCTGGACCACGTCTGGACACTCGCCAACCGCGGGCGGGATACTTCTCAACCGGCTCCCGAAGGCCAATATCCGGATTGCGCTGTCCGGTCTTCTCGCAGTTCCGCGATGGTCCTGTAGTCCTCAGAAGGGGGCAACGGCAGAGGGGGCCGCGCCGCCGGTCCTCCTCACAACGGGAGTACCTGGAAAAAAATAAAAATAAAAAACAGATCTTAAACAGATCTCAGCAGTGCCTCCAACTTGTCGGGGGGAAATTCCGCCGGGGTCGGCCGGGCCGTCCGTAGACCTCCGGGCAGGGAGGCCCCAACTCCTCCCGTATATCCCAAAAGAGATAGAGTATGAGACACACGCAAGAAGCAAGGTGACTCTGCTGTTTATTAGATAAAACGGCAGGGAAGGTTCAAGGATCGTACGCGTCCGTCCTGACACACACACAATCGTGGGGCTCGCAGGCCCTTTTTACCTTAGTATGACGCGCTACTTGCGTCATCTTACAAAGTTTAGCAAAAAACCTATTTCCACTCTGGATTGGTTACTCGAGTGGTAGGGTTAGTATAGCATACATATAGAGAACGGTATTAGTGGTTGAGGGTTAGTCAGGTGATATACTTGGGCTGTCCCTTCAATTTGATACATGAAAATTGTTACATGAAGACCTCTGAGGATTGGTCAATGTTAATGGCGTCAATGATAAGAGCCCCATGTTCTGATTGGTCCACTCGCGAGCCTCCCAGTCTGGGACTATCGCTGTTCCCAGCTCGCGGTGCACCTGTCATTTGCAACAATGTTTTTACTATGGGTAGGTGTAAACAATGTGAGGATTTATTCATATGTTGGGAGGTCGACTACTCCCACTGCTGCAGATGTCCAATGAGTCTTTTAATTGTATCTGCCTGTGTCTTGAAACGTGGGATTCAGGCGTCTCCTTCCTCCTGGGCTTGGCACCCTGTCAGGTTTGGCTTTGTCACGTGAGGTGAGACCGTGTTTGAGGCCGAATTCAGCACAATTAATATTGTTTTTCCCACTGTGTGCGGGGTTTATCTTGCAGGTGAGACCTTGGCGTCGGCTTGCAGCGTGCAAGATTGCAACATCGTGCCCTTGGCGGTGTGCTTTCGCCGGGCTCATTCTGCAGGGTCAGCAACCGAGCTCTCGCTCATTCAATGTTCATGGAAACATTTGCTTGCGGCCTACTTGGGCCTGGGGCATAGGTGGAACCGTTTGATGCAGAGCTCTTTAGGTTACGGTATCATATTGCTCTATCCTCAGTATCGTGTCTCCGTTATATTCTTTATTATGGTACATGGTTCTTAGAAGAAGCGTGAGCAAGCCTTTTTAGATAAGTTCATTATGCGTCTTGCGTTTCTGCATTTTGAGAGCCTATGTGGAAAATAATAAAGATGCACGTCCGTGGGTATGTCTGTCGCCTATGTCATAGCACTGAGAATGTTCTTCGTGTGGATTGGTGTGGGAGTGTCCGGTGTGCATGTGTGCACAGGTGTGCTGACCCTTGGCTAGGTCGTCATGGCATCTCTAACGACGTGTAGGTTTAGTTGAGTTGATCCATGCCGCAGGTGTCGGCATGGGCAGGGCGGGCTGCTGGGCAGGTAGGTGGGCACATCCGTATGTTCCTGTACCAGGGTATTTGGTCGTCTGGTAGATATGCAAACTCCTCTCGTGGCGGGTGCCTAGGCCGTGATCCTCTAGGCCAAGCGCGAGAGGGGAAGGGCGGGAGCTTGTTCTTCCATTCTCCCACTTCAATGGCATGCAAAACAGTCCGTGAGAGGAATACACATATACCGGTCACATAGTGTGAATCCATTTGTGCATGTCAAATTGGTACAAAGTAACAGTCAAATGCATGCCATGGTGGCACATCATGTTTGGTATTTGATGTCATGACTGATACATACATTGTTGCCCACATACAGGTGATGCAGGCTATCCCCTGAAGAGGTGGCTCCTTACACCAGTCCGGAACCCACAGAACCAGCACGAGGAGGACTTCAACCGTGCACATACACGTACCCGTGTGGTGATTGAGCAGGCATTCGGCCTACTGAAAGCACGGGTTCGCTGCCTCAGCAGGTCTGGTGGGGCACTCCTATACCGCTATGAGAAGGTTGCAAAGATCGTCATGGCATGTGTCATGCTTCACAATATGTGCATCAGACGAAATGTGGCCCTGCCCCCTGATGCTGAACTGCAACCACCTAACGATGAGGATGAGGAGGGTGGGGATGGGGCAGCACCTCAGGGAGGCAGCGATGCACAGGAGGGGCGTGAAATGCGTCAGACTCTGATCAACCAATGTTTCTAGCACACAGGAATGGGGGGTGTCACATGGAGATGTCAATTGGGGCACTGTGTGTGTCTGGGATATGGACACTGCGGACTGTTCACCAATAAAGCACACATACGCAATGAGCAATGTCCCCACATGTGATTTGTGGTCAAGAAAAAATATATTGTAAATGTGAATTCAATTAACACACCCACTCCCCCCTCCACCCTCCACTCCCCAACACACCCACTCCCCCATCCCTCCTCCACTCCCCAACACACCCACTCCTCCCTCAACTCCCCAACACACCCACTCCCGCCTCCCCCTCAACTCCCCAACACACCCACTCCCGCCTCCCCCTCAACTCCCCAACACACCCACTCCCGCCTCCCCCCTCAACTCCCCACAAAAGTGTGTGGATCCCTGTGTCGCAGTGCCTAATGTGGAATTGATCCACTGGGTGGCCTCTACTGGCAGTCCCCTCTGCTGGCCCCCGGGGCCTCCCTGCCTGTACTCCGCAGGTTCCTGGCCGACCTGCGGACGGGGCTGCTTGGGGCAGAACTGGCAGCGGAGGAGGTACTGGGCTGCTCGCTACACCGCATGTCCCTCATTGTCTGTACGAGCTCACTGAGCACGTTCCGCACCGCGGCTAGTTCAGCACAGATGTCTTTGCTGGAGGATTCAATGGCTGCCTTGAAAGTCTCGGCACTTCTTTGCATGTCTGCACTGGCACCTCCACAATCGGCCACATGCTGTGTGAGGAGTGAGGACAGTTGGTGTTGCCTCGTCAATATTTGGTCCAGCGACTGTTGGTAATTTGGGGCATTGGATGATGCAATTGCCGGGCTCATTGGGCTACTCCCCTCCTCCACACCTCCCACTGGGCAGGGAGTGGCTGGCCAGGAGTTCTCAGGGGATAGCCCCTGTGTGTTGTCATCATGCAGGCTACTTAGGGACAGGTGGGGGAAATGAAGGTGGGCAGTGGGGGGACATTCTGTGTCATCCTCATCATTCCCCACATCACTGTCAGAGCAGGCTGCAATGGCAGCAGTCTCCCCAATTGTACTGCTTCCTGCAGACACATTCCCCTCAGTGGGCACCAGTTGTTGCATGTCTTCTGTGGGTGGTAGCATGCTGCTTGCCTTGAGGATCATCGCTGCCCTGGGCTGTGCTGTGGCAGGCAATTTTGGCTGCTGTGATTTGTTTTTGGGTCCAGCAGAGGTGGAGGGTTGGTGTGCTGTTGCCTCTGGCCTGGCCTTCTTGGCAAGTGTGGTGCCACTCTCGTCCCTGCCGGTGTCCGATTGGGAGCCTGTGGTGGATCAGAGGAGGGAAAGTGTTATTGATGGGTCAGCAGACATTGAGCAGGCATTGTGATGACTGCCATGAATTTGATGGATAGATGGTGCACTTTGTAGGCTGTGACATACAGGTTGTCTCCCTTTTGGGTGGGTTGAGCATGCAGGAATGTGGGTGCCTACTGTGGAGTGTGCATACTGCATGTGTGCAGGGTGTAGGTAAATGATGCCTGTTGGCAGTCTTCTGCTGATGTGTTGCGTTGGCCCTATAGGGCAACATTGTGATTCCCATGTAAGTGGACTTCAGGGAGTTTCGCATGGCTTAATTGGAGGCACCTACCTGTGTCACCTGATGTCGGGGATCCTCTCTCCATTCCACCGACCCCCTCGATGCTCTCAATGCCGATCGTCGTGGCACATATCTCCTCCCACGGCTGCATTTTAATTGGGGAGTCTGCTCATCCGCCAGTTGCCATGCCCATGTTGCGGTTGACCGACAGTATGCTCCTTACCCGGAGCCGGAGGTCATCCCACCTTTTACGGCAGAATAAAAGAAAGGAAGAGATTTATAAAACAATATAAGACAAGCAAGACAAGAGTGAGTGGTCAAAATTGTCGATAGCGATAGATAGGGAAATAGAAAAATGGAAAGGAGAGAAGGATAAAACTGATGAGATAGCACTTGTGCAGAACGAATGGCTGGGAGGACAAATATTACTCAAAACAGATGGGAAAAGTATTGAGGAAGTTAGGCAAGGAGAAGATAAGGATGAACAAGAAAGAAAAGATAAGGAAAGAGAGAAGAGATTGAAAGAGGATGAGCAGGAGAGGAAAAGCAGAGAGTGACAAGAGCAGATATATCAGGAGGAGTAGGAGAAAAAAGAACAGAAAGAAGAACAAAAAAAGTACAATAATAGACAGAGAGTGATTGAAGAGAGGGATAGACAGGAAAGAAAGAGGGAAGAGGAAGAAGAACAAATATTAAGGGATACAAGATTACAGAGGCAAAGGGAAGAAGAGGAGAGAAGAGAAGGAGTGAGGAGAGGAGAAGAACAAAGGCAAGAGGAAGAAATAATTAGAAGGGATGTGAAAAAGTGAAGAGAAGTAGACAAAGAAATAGAACAGAAAAGGAGACAACAAGGTCTTGATGCCAGTCTCATTTGTAAAGAACAAGTAGGGCTGAGCCCAGAAATACGATGGGATAGAATAGAAAAGTTTCTTCCAATAAAGGAAGTAATGCCAGCACCATCCTGAGTACGTTAGAAGAAGAAAGATTTGATGCAGAAAGTTTCGGAGATAGGATCGACACAGTCTATCAAAAGTTAAGGCGAGTATGGAACTCAAGGGAAAAGTGATTGATCCCCAGTATTTCAGTCACGAGGCGAGGAAGAAAATATGTTCAGTAATGGACGTACAGCATTGTCTTTAAGTAGACTGAATCTGGATAAGGGTAAAGGGGATGATAGTCACACTAGTTGGGGACAAGACATGTCAGATGAGGGAAGAGAGTCCAGTCTTGGGGCAGAAGCAAGGAGCACATGTGCTCCTGAAGGAAGTCTGCAAATGAATAAAGAAGTGAGATAGTCCGATCTTGAACAACCTTAAGATAGAACATCAGATCCTATATCATATCCTACGCATCCCCAACGACAATCACATAGTGAGAAGGGGGATACGCCACCATATGTGAGCAGGCTAAGGTCGTTACCCATAGGGAGACAGGCAGGGACAATCATCCCTGCCATGGATAGACTAATATGGGGATCCGACTGTGGGGCGGGGTTCACTCAGTTTCCCTTGTTAGAAAAAGGGGGAGCAAGATTGCAATACATTCCATGGCTGCAGATGGCCAAATATAACTTAAGGTGCAAGCTCCCTAGTTTGACTTCGGGTGCTGGGAAATTGATATATGATTTAGAAAAAAAATGACAGGAGGAAATACGCTGGCCATAGGGGACATAAAAGGTCTCCTGGCAGCTATTCTTGTAGAAAGGGCTGATGGCATATAGAGGAGAGCAGGATATTCAAGTGTGACTGCACAAAACACGGCGCATGTGGAGCACTGTTTAATAATTGTAGAGCAGGTGTTTAGAGGGAGCTCAGGGTACAGCATCCTGATACATCAGACATGGGTGCAATTATGACACATAAGATGAAGGAAGATGAAGACCCTATTGCTTATATTCAGGATATTCAAGAGCAATGGCAACTTGAAAGTCGTGAGCCGCTGGAAAAGACAGTGGCATTATTTTACCACATATTATGTCAGGGATTGCCTGAGCCAGTACAGAGGCAGATGAAAAAACAAGTAGGGATGGAAGAGAAGCCATGGGCTGAGATACAGCTACGATAGTACACCATTATAGGTTATTACAAGAGAAGAACAAAACGAAAGGTGAGATTAGGAAAATAGAGGAAGCCAAGTTAGTTCAGAAGACATTGTCAAAATGTGCCATAGATTGGGCGGTATTGACAAGCAATGGGGGGCTTGTCAGAAGGGATCCCCCAGTATGTTGGTATGACAGGGCATCTTGCGTGCCTATGTGGAAGCCGAGGGAGTGTACAGAATGGCCAATTTTCAAGAGGGCGACAGCTTATCCTCCGCTATACAGCACGCAGACTAGACAGGACTTTACCCAGGGTCACACATTTTATCAGCAGACACAAGCACTGCGAGTACAGCAGGTACAACAGCAGGGACTAGTGCAAATGAATCTGTCACAAAGACAGTCGCAACAAGCTCCTATGCAGATGCAGCAAAATGCAAACACAGGACAAGTATTGACACTGAGAATAGATGGTGTCACTGTAGTAGGAGCTCCTTTCACAGGGACAGGAATGAGCCTGTACCCACAATAGGACAGTTCACAGGGTGGCTTTATGTGTTCAGTACTATCAGTGATGCCAGCCTTCCAAGAGGAACCAAGGTTCGATGTGACGATAGGAGGCAAATCCTTTTCTTTTCTTGTAGACATTGGAGCAACTTGTTTGTGTATACGAGAGGGAAAATATCCAATGTCAGGTATTGGCATGAATGCTCAAGGGCTCTCTCTAGCTATGAGTAGAGTTCATTTTACTGATAAATTACCAGTCTCCATGTGAAATGTCCAAATCTTTGTTATATTCATGACAGACACCAGTTAATATTTTGGGAAGAGTAGTAATGACAAAACTTAACATGATGATTTCATTTACTGGCCACGGGTTAGTGTGCTCCACTCTGGGAATACGCTATTTAAATGTGGGAGAATTTATATTGGGGTTCACAGCGCAAGTGGCTCTGCAAGGGGTTCCGGTAGATCCTGAGATTTGTCTATATGGACTGAGCATTTTACTGTCATAGCTACCTGGCTTGGTGGGAAAGATTTTGAGAATACCCGATGAGTTTCTGTTTAGACCACGAATACCTATGGACGAGGAGGGTGGACAGACGATTCCTATAGAATTGGAAGCAGCCATAGTACAAACGGAAATGGCAATGCTCGAAGGAGTAGATGATGAGGGTAGACCGTGGAGAACAGTGATAGCTCTTGAGGAAGGGTACAGATTGACTGACATAACTGATGATCATATGTTTGGGAAAGATTGAAGTGGTGTTCTTCATGAGCATTACATACTGGATAAGGATAGAGAAAAGGGATTAGTCCCACAGCGAATGGCAAAAGTAGGGCAGCGTCCAGCATTTTTTCAGGAGGATTTGGATAAAGTACCAAGTTCTGTGTGGACCTCAGGCACTTACGATGTAGGTTTGTTGAAGGGGATAGGAGAGGTTGAAATAAAGCTTAAGCCAGGAGCGATTTCAGCACAAGCAAAACAGTACCCCCATGTCTCGAGAAACTGGTGAGGGTATATTTCAGACTATTTCAGCACTGATGAAACAGGGGATACTGGTACCATCAGAATCATTGCGCAACACTGTGGGGTATCCTATCAAATCTAAATATGAGACTGATTACCCAGATTGTAGATGCAAAGTTTCCTCTAGTTCCTAAACAATATTGTGCACTATCCCGGTGGAAGCTCGATATTTCTCAGTGATCAATTTGAAACATGTGTTTTTCTCAATCCAGTTGCACAAAGACTCACAAGACTTGACTTAATTTACATTCTGCCAAACCCGACTGAAACATACTCGTTTTCCTCATTGGTACTTGGAGTCTCCATCAATCTTTAACAGATGGATCTAGGGAATATTGACCTCAAGAGTGCAGTGAGACAATACGTAGCTGACATCTTGATGTGTTGCGCCACAGAAGACGAGTTCAAACAGGATTCTCTTAAGTTGATGACTATTCTAGCAGACAAGGGATATAAAGTAGACAAGGAGAAGTTACAATACTGTCAAGAAGAGGTGTTATATATATATATATAGGTCAACTGATTTTGCACGAAGGAAAGAAAGTGACACCTGAAAGATTTGAGGCAATTAAGAAAACCTCAAAACCAAACAATGTGAATCAGATGAAACCTTTTTTGGGTTTATGCAACTATGTCAGAGCATGGGTGTTTGATTAGCACATACACAAGACCACTTGCAAGTGTTAAAAGAACGTGCAAGTTGGTTAAACAAATATAGAATTAACTGAAGAAATGGAGAAAGGATTTGAGGAGTTAAAAAAGCAATTTGTACAGCTGTTTTAGGAATTCCCAATTATGCTTAGGAATTGTATTTATTTTCGCACACAAATGGGACAGTTATAAAAGCAGTACTTACACAGAGAACCACATTGGGGTACAAACATTTGTTGTGTTACAGTGGGATTTTAGACCCAGTTATGAGAGGACACTTCCCTTGCAAACAATCTTTGGCAGCTGCCGCATTCACAATTGAGAAGTACACAAGTAATGATTTCTAACCCATCGATTAAAATTGTAAGATGTAAATTATTGAATCCTGCCACGTTTATAGCTGAGTCAGTAGAAGAAGGCGATCATGTGCATTACTGTGCTAGTGCATTACTGTGCTAATTATGTTGAATTGTATGATGATATAACCCATGTGAAGGAGAATGCGTTAGCAGGAAGGGAGATTCTCTTTGTTGATAGTTCTTCTAAAATAAATTAGACTAGTGGGGAAAGGTATTCAGGTGCTGCAGTGACAAGAGGCAGATTAAATAGAGAATTTGAAGTAGTAGCGAGTGCAAGACTACCGTCTCGCATTTCAGTGCAAGCAGCAGAATTAGTAGCGCTTATTGTCACACTCGAGAAACACGAAGGGCATGAAGTGACGGTGTACAGTGGCTCCACCTACGTGATGTCAACTGTACACGCAGGGTTGGCACGATTGAAAAGGAGGGGCTTCATCCACACAGACGGCACCCCAGTGCAGCATGCATCATTATTGGATAGGCTCATTAAGGCACTACAACTCCCAGTGGCCATAGCGGTCGTTAAATGCGCAGCACATATTAAGCAAACAGATTTTATCTTGTGCGGCAATGAAGTCACAGATGTAAAAGCCAAAAGGTTTCAATATTCCCCAGAAATGTTGAGTTTTGATACTGAGAGTATTAACGAAAAGGTAGTTACAACCATGTTAGTGCAAGAGGAATTTAACAAGTTGTCAAAAACCTAACTAATAGAGATTCAAGAAAGTGCACCACAGGAAGAGCAGGAATTATTGAAACGAAGGGGGTGTTCTTTATCCCCCACAGAAGCATTATGGTGACAAGACAGCACTGGAAAGCCAGTGATACCAGTAACATTATTAAAGGTCGCTCTTGAACAGCTGCATTACCCAGCGCATATAACTAAAAGAGTCTTGCTGCTACAATTGCAGAAGACTGGTTCATTCCTAATTTGTTGGAACATGTTGCACTATTTATGGTAATCTGAATTGTGTGTCAAAGGTTTACTGCTGGGCATATACTGAGAATGATCACAGGGGTAATACCTCGACCAAATGGTCAATTTCAGCATTATCTATTAGTGGTGGTGTGTCCCTTCTCTAGGTGGATCGAGGCAGTTCTGTGTACGCACCCTGATGCCACTTGCACAGTGAAGTTTTTTAGTGCACACAGTTTTCCCGAGGTGGTTTGTGTGTGAGGTGCTGAGATCCGATAATGAGTGGCATTTTGTTAATGAGCTATTCGAACAGATAGGGCTTTTATTAAACATAAAGTGCACGTTCCTTCTGCTTTTCATCCACAAGCGAACAGGATATGTGAGAGACTTAATGCCCACCTCAAGGAGAGGAGTGCCAAAATTAAATTGACTTTGAAAAGGGATGGCTGTATTACCTACGACCTATCTTTTTATGCCCTTCAGTATCAGCCAGGGTCAGACCACCACCTCACCCCGCACGAGCCAGTTACAGGGTGTCGAATGAGAATGCCCCTTACAACTCCAGATAGAGGTAAAAGTGATGCCCACAGTGTAGCAAAAATGTTAGGTGATGAAATGCATGATTATTTGACATTCATTTCTTTCATTTCAGATCAAATCAATCGCTGGGGGGTGGTTGGTCTCAGAACACAGAAGAAGACAATTCAACAAACAAACCTAATTGAACTATCACCGTCACCTAAATTATATGTTGGAGACTTGTCTGTTTTCCATTGAGAATGTATACTCTTCAGCTGTAAAAGTCCAAGGAAGACAAGCGTGGCTGCACATGAATGACATGAAGGACTATAAAGGTGAGAACCGCCCTCCGACTGTTTTCGATCCAGAAGCAAGGAGAATTTCAGTGTATGCAGACCTGATTGATGACAAAGAAGGAGGACAATAAAGCAACAAGTGATTAATACAGATTTTATATTGTGCTGGAATTCAACAAACACTCTTTATAGATATTTTAGCAGAGAGTGCAAGGACCTGCAGAGAATTCCAGGAATTTTGAAATGAACTTTTAGAAATATATGTTGAAGCATCACATCAGTTCTTAATTAGAAATTGGAAAAGAGATCAGTATCCAGATTAATTTCGTGGCAAATACCTGTTTTAAGTAATTAAACATATGGTATCCGCCGATAGTGACGTTCATCAGCTTGTGCTAGTTGTCTTTGGGCCTCATTATAACCCTAGCGCTCCCGTAATGAAGGGGGCCGTTACGGGACCGACCCCCTTCGTTACGGGAGCGCCGATTATGAGCTTCCCTTTGTGGGACCCGCATCAGACGTTTGGTAAAACCAGACATCTTTTCCAGGTCCCGCGAGGGGAAGAGGGAGGTAATAATGGGCCACTTGTAATGTGCCCATTATTACGTCCCTCTCCATTCCCATTGAGCCCTATGGGGGCTCAAATGGGAATGGGAATGGTTCCTGCAAGGAGGAATTACTGGGTCCTCCTATATCGGAGTCCCCATTGCAGGAACCCGGTAATGGAGGCCGGTTTGGAGGCAGCCATGGTGCAAATAGCACCATGGCTACCTCCAAACTCGTAATGAGGCCCTTTGTGTTCATACTTCAATCTTATCCTGCTTTTGTTAGATGAGACGTTAATATTCACACTTTCTTGCAGGATCATAAAAATGGCCTAGCAATAAGAAGGCTTCTTATTGCTGTAATTGAGCAAATATTACAGTTGCAAGCAGAAAGAAATGTGATGATTGTATTAAAAATGATTAAAGAAGGAAGTGGCACGGTGCTAGAAGTAGAAGTAGTATAACAAGTAGTAGGATGGTGCAAGAAATTGATGCCTATGTTCTTATGCATAATATCTGCTTGCATGATTGTTCTCTTTGTCCTTCTGTTCCTCATCTTTCACGGTCTTTATCATGTTAGTACTTCTGCTGAATGAGAAGTCCTCATGGTTCTCCCCACTATGGGAACTTATTTTGATATATTTCACATGGTTTCTAAAAAACACACGAGAGATGCAGAGGAAGACAGTGAATGGATACATAGCTATTTAGATAACACAGCACATTTGGGGAATTACATGTTGTACCAGCACATGAGAAATGTGAGGGAGAAAGCATGTAAGGAGGGTTACTATGTCTGCTCTCTCATCCCCTATGCCATGAATGCAGTGCAAACTCTCATTGCCAGTGAGGTTCCAGAGCATGATGCAAGGTGCCTCAGTCATCTTACCACCTGTGAAACTCAAGGACAATTCCAGGGGAGCTGGGCAACTTTACGGTGGAGCATTAAATGGTTGTTTCCATACCAAGATGATTATATCAAAACCACACAAATGGAAAAGTAACATGGATGCAAGCGCAAGATGTTTGTGTATACTGCCGCAGGCCAGGATGAGGTGATCATTGAAGAGATGAAGAAAATGAAATGCCCTGATATGACAGAAATAGCTGGATCACCTGGATGTTGGGAACAAACTCAGTTTATGGTCTATGGACGAGTAATGTCCAAGAAGGGATGGGAAGAAGGAATTATGTCCTGTGCAGCTCACCTGCTGAAGACAGAATATGTACAAGAAGTGCAGAGGGTGAATGATGGGTGTTTGAAGTCATGGGTTAAACATGCCAAACTACTGACATGGATAGAAGATGAGCAGGTCCAGTAGTTGTAATACTGTTGGCCAATGCAACTCTATGTTTCCGAAGACACAGAAAGAACCATGTGGGATACAACAAAGAATGCAAAACTACAATTGATGTTCCAAGGATGGGAGAAGGGACGTTCGTCCTCATGAACCGATATTGGGTTTGTGGATCTAGAGCTTATCTAAGGTTGCCCAAGGATTGTGGTGGGGTATGCTCTTTGGTGCTCATCCATGTTCCAGCATTAGTGATTCCACAAAGCGACCTGAACATTGGTGAATTTCAAAAAGTGGATGCTCATTTGAGAAAAAGAAGATCGCTTGAACTCCTTTGTCAGACAAGAAGAGAGAATTATTTCTGAGCCAAATCAATAACAGCATATGGGCCTCATTACAACCCCGGTGCTAAACCATGGTGCTATTAGCACCATAGTCCATGCCAGGGTCCGCCATGGTGAATGGCGGAATTACCGCCCCAATCCAAGGGTGGCGGGGCGGTAATTCCCCATTCACCATGGGCCCTTCCCCATTCCCATTTTTGCCCCATAGGGCTGAATGGGAATGGGGAAGGCGCTAAGTACGGTGCCGCAAATTGCGGCACTGTACTTAGCACCAAGGTCCCTTTACGGCACCCTACTTTAACGGCTGGTAAAACCAGCCATTAAGGTCGGGTCCCGCAAGGGGACCTCGTAATCAGGCGTTAAGGGTTTAACGGCGCCGAAACCTTTTACGGCGGCGTTAAACCCTTAACGCCAGGGTCGTAATGACCCCCTATGACTCAATTCCTGATGAACACAGGTTGTCCAGTAAGACTGCCACAATATTTACAACTATATTCATGCCTGGGATCCAAATGGTAGCACATGCTAAATCACCCGATGGGAGCTTCTGCAGACAATCAATGCTACCATAAAGGGATTCAACGCTATCAAGCAAGAGCTGGGAGCCATACGATTAATGTCCCTCCAGAACAGATATTTCCTTGATATGATCACAGTGATGGAAGGATGAATTTGTGTCAAAACCGTCCCATCATGTTGCATGTTCACACCTTCTCATGATGAAGACCTTGACAGAGGCCATACCCTTGTTGACAGACCTGCAAAGCAAGATGGAAGATGAGACAGATGACATTGAAGATGACAGTTGGTTTGCCTCCCTGTTCTCATGGATTCCTCAGTGGTTGGCAAACATATTCAAGATCCTTTAAGTTATATTAGTACTGTTAGTACTAGTGATGTTTGGATTCTGTGTAATGGATAGTGATTGCCCAATGCAAGAAAACAGCAAAGAAGGTGTTAGGAATGAACATCATGATCGATGTGGAATATGGACTAGGACCCAAGGAGCTGACTGATGAAGTTGACAGAAAATATATAGAGGCCATTATCGTAGCACCTGAAGGAACAAAGTTCTTGTATCCAAAGAATTATAAGAAGTAATGTGGGACGATGGGTCTATTGTAATCTGACTGGACAAGGCAACTACATGACCTGGAGTGTAGATGAACATGTAGAATCACCCAGCACCCTGAGGGGGGTGATGAAGATACAGATGCCCAAAAAGCACTTATTTAAGAGAAAGTACCAGTATCTGGATACCATCGAGGAGGTGGTCGAGGACTCAACCAGAGGGGGGAATGTAGACAAGCAGTTGCATGCCTCTGCAGGATGTCCCTCCCCCTTACCTCCTATATGTTGGAAAGCTGAGATAGTGCCATGTTTGACACCAGCAGTTGTGCCAACACTGCAGCGTATATTCGAAAGAAGATACCCATTGAGACAACCTTATCAAATGTTTCCCCAGAGAGATGACAATCTGAGGGATGAACTCCCTGAATCAACAGGAAAAAGAGCAAAGAGAGGAGCTACTGATGTCACAAGAGACATGTGCGACGTCCTGAGATATTAGCTGAAGAGGGTGCATGGATCTTACAGAACCTAGTGACAACGTAAATAATCAAGTAAACTTTCATATGCGAAGATTACCTGTGTAAAAAGCACTGCAGAAAATCAACCGTTCAATAATTGTACGGATGCTGAAACGCAAGGTAAATTAAGCCATCATAGAAGCTGGCTATACATAGTGAATAGAATGCAGACGAAGCCGCCATTGTATAGGAGCTGGACATTAGAGTTATGAATTTAGTAATTCAGGACCCATGAAGAGAAAAGGCAAGAATTGTGTTGCAGTGAGAATAAGCTGAAATCATGGAGCTGCATGGCAAGGCTGTCTGTCCTGGTATCAAAACTGAAGCAGCCCAGGTTGGTTATCTATTCTTGAAAGCAGTGAAAGGTGCAAAGAAAGAACACAGAGAGTGGTAAGTTTTATTTGTTTAAGACATTCAAAAAACCTGCAAAATGGACATAATCGTGGTCTTCTGTCACGTGAGCCAAGGATGAAAATAGAGTATAACTTGTCAGAGCAAGGCGTATTGGCGCGACCAAATTGGCGTGTGCCCATTTGGCACGCACATTTCGCAGCAGGAGCCGGTTTGGTGCAGCCAGCTTGGCGCAGGGACGTTATGACGCAAGTATGTTTTGGCGCGAAGACTGTCATTATATATTCTTTTTAATGATAGTATCGTGTCAAAACATACTGTAATATGCAACTGTTTTTTTTATTTAAAAAAAGGAACTATGTTGTTTAAATATGTCACTTTTAAATACTGAAGTATGTAACTTTTTTATTTTTTATGAAAATAATTAATGATAATAATTACCGATTTGCTGATATGAGTAAAACTGGTGTATTCGCTGCCTGTGCCAGTACTGGATCGCCTGGAAATACCATCCACTCCATTACAGCTCTGATACTGGCCAAATGAATCTGGCAGCAGAAAAGAGATAGCATCATCCACATATTGGTGCCACAAGGCCTGACATACATAGTGGCAGCAACCTGCTCAAATTCATCACTCCCTCCTGAAGTTAGTGCCATGCTGACTTACTGTGTGACTGGTAAATTTCTACACACTGTGGGTTTGTAGCATGTAATCGTTTTTTGTTTTTTTTAAGGATAAATATGAAACTTGTTTACAGTGAAGCATTAGGTCATCTCTGGCCTAGTGGTTAAATGCTGTGTCTTGAACTGTTAGACCGGAGTTCAAGACTGCACCTTGCTGATTTACAGCCTGATTCATGGAATTATTTGCGTGAAAAACACACATTTGCGTGGCTTTCTGCCCGAAAATCCCTGTTTGAAGTATGGGGATTTTCGCGCAGAAAGACGCGCAAATGTGCGTTTTTCATGCAAATAATTCCATGAATCAAGTGGTTAATTTTTCTTTGTTTTCTTTTTGTAATACTTGCACTCATTTGGCGCTTGGCTTTTTCGGTCAGCTGCTAAATGTCAGCATTTTGCAGCTGACCTTGCCGCTGCTGGGGACAAGTGTCCTGGGGGCGGATCATTCTTTGTAAATGCAACACATTAACAGGCACAGTACCTGTCAACGTGCTACATTTGCTTTTGAATTTGGCGTGAGGGAGTTTAGACATGGCTACAATGTCAGCCACATCCAAACGTCCCTTGCGGCAAATCACCCGTGCCAGAATGGCTCCTGCGCCAAAATGGGTGCACCAAATAGGCTGCTGCAGCGAAGTGGTTGTGCCGAACTGGCTCGCGGCGAAACAACAGTGCCAAAAGAGGGTGTACCATAACTTGGAGTCCTAGAAAAAGGATAGTGAGTGCCTACACTGCCATGTATTCCCAGAGACAAGGATACTTTGCAAGGCCAGGTTCAAAGACAATCTTCATGGCAGAAGGCATGGGCGATGAGAGATGTTGGGTTAATTGGGTGGGGAGGCAGCGTCAGGTCCACCTCCTTGCACCTGGGTCTGGGTTTATGTGCTGCTAAGTGAGCTGAATGTTCCAGACATGGCACAGGCATGCCAACCAATTGTAGAGCACCATATGACGAAGGACCTTATAGTTTGAAGACCAATTGAAAATGGTGTACTTAAGGGGGGCGTGGCCAGCATGCAAGCGCAGAGGACGTGAGCTCCGTGAGCTCCTCTTGCCGCCGACAACATCCTGAGGAAATGATCCTGTTTGGTGGGACGATACGACTTGCAACTTCAAGATTAGCCGCATGAACGCTGGAAGAAGCTCCGTGTGCATTTTCACCCCGAGAATCCTGCTCTGGGTGAAGGAAAAAAGCAAAGAAGTTGCGGCGCGCTGGGCGCGAGTTGCCGAATCCAAAATGGCCGCTGCAGTCCGATCCCTGTGTTAGACCGAACCTCCTGGTGGGGGAGGACCCCTCGGCTGCCTCGGCCGGAGCAGTGCACCACGTTGCGACCCGACGCCCGATCGCAAGGAAAAGGAGTGTTGTGAGCCCGCTCGAGCTGTCCCCGAGAGCGAAGGGACCCTGTAGCGCCCCAGTGAGCAGAAAAGATGCTCGCCTGACGGAGGTCGGGTTGGGACTCTCGGCCTTATACCCGCAGACCACGGTGCGGCCCCCAGTGGTGCGGGCAGAGGTGGATGAAAGGAGCGGCGCTGTCCGCGCGCACCGGCGAGGAAGACCCACGGGGCCAGGGCGCATGAGGATGAAGTGAGCCGGTCCCCCGGCAAATCGACCGGAGTTTCCCCCCTCCCCCCTCTCCATAGCAGAGGTGAGCAGGCACTTCCTGGCTGGACTCCTACACACAGGCACCCCAGCATATCGGGTGCCTCTGACTGGGTAGGCAGCCGGTGTTTGTGTGGCTGCAGACTCACGAACTTTGGGGGAGTGGTCATTGCGGACGATTGGCGGCCCTGGTCCAGGACGGCCTACGGTGCCCGTTGACGAGCCGGGCGGACGAGCTGTCTTTCCCCACCCAGAGGCTTCTTGCCGTGGACCCGTGCGGAGAAGATCCTGGGCATCAGAAGCGCCCCCTGGAGAAGCAAGCAAGTAAGTGGGAGCATCCCACCCCAGCCACCCCAACAATCCCGGGGAACGCATGACGCAAGAGGGTCTCACAAGCCAACAAAGGGGAGGGGTCGCAGTGGACTCCGGGGACTACTCCGAGTACTCTCCGCGGGGAACCCCAAGGCACGGGCCCATCACGGCACAGGGCATAGCTGGGGTGGAACCACCAGGGAGAAACGCCGGCGCCCCGCCCCGCCGGTATTTTGCTGCTGCCGTTGGGCCTAGTGGAAGACGCGGATTTCCACCACCGTGACCTTCGACGCACGGCACGATGGGGAAGGACAGGCAGAGGAAAACATCCACTCAAAGCAGTATGGATCAGTTTGCGGTAGCCACGGCCCCGGCTCCCGCAGCGTCAACAACACGAGCGCTCCCTCAACCAGAGGATGAACCTCTCTCCTTGCGGGACATCATGGCGGCTATCGCTAGCTCACGCTCCTCCATGGAGATCAAGATGGATAGCATCGCTGCAGATGTCTCCTTCCTGCGGCACGACCTACAAAAGTTAACCTCCAGAACGAGCGAGGCCGAACACCGTATCTCCGCAGTAGAGGATAACGTCACCGGGATTAACAGGCAGATGACCCAGGCACTGGCCCGCCTGAAGACCCTAGAGGCCAAAGTCGATGAGGGAGAGGGAAGGTCTCGCCGCAATAATGTTCGCATCCTGGGCCTCCCGGAGGGGGAGGAAGGGCAGTGCATGGAACTGTTTCTAGAACAATGGCTTGCTGACATCTTCGAACCCTACCCTTTCTCGAAGTTTTTCTCTGTAGAGAGGGCACACAGAATGCCCTCGGGCAGACCGATACCGGGCGCTCCGCCCCGAACAATAATCGCCAGACTGCTGAACTATCGTGACAGAGATGCGCTCCTGCAAATGTCTCGCTCCCAAGGGTCGATCACACACAATGGGTCGCGAATAGCCTTTTTCCCAGACTACACCCGTGAGGTGCAACGTGCAAGGCAATCCTTCGAGCCTCTCAAAAGACAGCTGGCGCAGTTAAAGGTGAAATACGGCCTTCTCTTTCCGGCCCAACTAAAGATTCACCACAAGGGGACGACGGTGCACTTTACAGACCCACAGGAAGCCTGGAGATGGGCCGAGGCTCATATTGAAGGGGATTGGTCCATGAGGGCACAAAGGCATAGAGGCAGGGTTCGACCCGGGCCACAACAAGTCTCCCCAAGGAGAGCCCCGGAACGTGGGGAACAGGAGGCTCCGGAGCGACTAGCGGAGCAGGACGCACACTGAAAATGCTCAACCCAGTAGTGGTGTGAAAGAGTGCCCTAGCGCAGCATACAGGCGTAATCAAACCACACTCCCGACTGAGCCACGGGAGACGTCCCACCAGGTGAACACCAACATACGGCACAAGAAGGAGAGCCCCCTGGGTAGGTCCTCTCTTGGAGTTTCGCTTAGAGCTTAAAGTTAAGCCGCACTTGCGTTACGGGTAGACACCTGTACCTCTAAGTCAGTTTGTTTCATGTGAGTTGTCCGGTTGACAACTTGGTTTCTCATGTTCAGACTACAGATGCTTCTAGTTGGGAGGAGTATAGGGTGGGTAGTTATGGGTTTGTTATGTTTAGTTATGAAAGGGGCCAGACAAGCAGGGTATACACTAAAGTCCAAGATAGAGGCAGCATTAAATAAACACACAGAAACCCGGCGCCAGGCGCTGCCGCCAGTAGCACATACTTTCTCGTCCACAAATAGTTATGGCCCCCAGTAGCATCAGGACCAGCAAGGCCAGGTCACTTAACTTCATGACCTGGAATGTCAACGGGCTCGGCAATGCAATCAAACGCCGATTGGTAGGGCAATACTTGAAAAGGCACGCCCCAGATATAGTTTTTCTGGTAGAAACACACCTTGCAGGCACAGAATGTTCCTTCTTTAAACGCACAAACTACAGGCTCGCACTCCATGCGGGCTTCACAATGGGTTCACGTGGTGTCCTGATTCTGATACATAAAAACCTCCCCTTCCATTTGAACACGGTGTCTCAGGACACCGGAGGCAGGTACATACACGCGACAGGCACGCTCTGGGGAAACTCCATCACACTACTTGCTGTCTACGCACCACCAACTTTGCTAACGCCATTACTCACCGACATTTCCCCCATAAGTACGGAAGATAATTCTGACATCACGATAATTGGAGGGGACTTTAATGAAGTCATGGACCCAACCCTAGACCGCTCACACCTGCGCAATAGAAACCCCGAGGCACGCACCAAACTTGCCACGTTCACGAACGCCCTAGGCTTGTGTGACGTGTGGAGAGAGCTCCACCCCGACTCCAGGGAATATTCCTTCCATTCTGGGGCGCACGCCTCGCTCTCCAGACTGGATTACTTCTTCATCCCTTCAACTGACCTATATAGAGCACAAGAAGCATACCTATTACCTAGGGGTATCTCTGACCACTCCCCAGTGGTGCTGAAAATCACGACCTCTAGACCGACCCCCCCGCCAAGTTGGCGCCTGAATAATTATTACTTGGGTAACCCAGACCTGATAGAAAAACTCCAAGAGGCGACCGAAACGTATTTTGAGCTAAACACGGAGTCTGCAGCAGACCCTGGGTCACTGTGGGAGGCATATAAAGCAGTTCTAAGGGGGGAACTCATCTCATGGACATCCGCACATAAGAAGCAACACCTCCTTAAAATACATGAGGCAGAACAACAAGTTAAACTGGCAGAGGAAGCCCATATTGCCCAGGACACGCCTGAGACGAACCGGGCCTTAATCCGAGCACAGAAGCTGCTCCAGAACACAGCACTTGATAACACCAAACAAGCACACATGGCAATGAGGGCGCGTGTTTATGAAACAGGCGATAAAGCTGGCAAATTGCTAGCGTGGCTGGAGCGTAAGGAGCAGGGAAGCAGACATGTGCATCAGCTACAGGGGGGGAGCGCAGGGCCACTAGTATCGGATCAAGACATTTCACAAGGTTTCGCAGACTACTACGCTGATCTCTATAAAGAGCCCGCAACCCACATGAACACGTCAATAATAGATGAAATTAACCTCCCCACTCTGGACGAGACCCAACAAGAACTATTGGACAGGGATATAACGGAAGAGGAAGTGGCAGGTGCGATGTCTGCCCTCCAATCTGGCAAATCCCCAGGCCCAAATGGCTTCCCGATCGAACTGTGGCGGAAGGTGGGGACCAACGTAATTGCCCCACAACTACTGAGAATGTACCAGCATGCAAAAGAACGGGGCATTCTATCCCCAGACCTGAGAGAAGCCACGATAATCGTATTGCCCAAACCGGACAAGCCCCCTGACAATTGCAATTCGTACCGGCCCATCTCGCTCATAAACAGCGAAACGAAAATTTTAGCTAAGCTGCTGGCAGACCGCTTGCAGCAGGTGATACCCGCGCTGATCCATCCAGACCAATGCGGGTTCATGCCCCAGAGATCGACGCGTATGAACCTTCACAGACTACATGCGGCACTGGAAAAATCCGACAGCATTCAAGGGCCGCTGGCCTTGCTGGCAATCGACTTTGAGAAGGCCTTCGATTCAGTGAGATGGGAGGCCATCTGGGACATAATGAGACGCATGGGGTTTGGAGAAAACTTTATGAGCTGGGTGCTTTTGCTGTACAGCGGGCCGATGGCCAGGACTAAGGTTAACGGTTGGCAATCAGAGCCGTTTGGCCTGGGCAGAGGCACCAGACAGGGTTGCCCCCTGTCCGCAATGATCTTCGCAATAGCCATAGAACCCCTGGCTATCCTCCTACGTGATACACGGCTCTGGGAAGGGTTCCGCTGGTCGGAGACATGGGAGGACAGAGTGTCTCTCTACGCGGATGATCTGCTTATATATCTGAAAGACCCGTGCAACTCCTGCCACCGCGTCACACAGATGTTGAAGGAGTACGGAGACTTCAGTGGACTACGAGTAAACTGGTCAAAATCCACCCTATTTCCCATAGGCAACGTAGCAGCTGCTAGCCCCGCGGACTGCCCCTACCAAGTCGTGACAGAGCAGTTTAAATACCTGGGGGTCATCATCACGAAGAACCTGATGGACTATACATTGCTGAACCTACACCCGGTTGTCACAAGGTTTGCGGAGGACACTCGCCACTGGTCTAACCTGCCACTAACACTGATGGGCAGAGCAGCCCTATTCAAGATGATTGCACTCCCAAAGTTTCTGTACATTCTGCAAAACGCTCCACTACACATCCCACATCAGGAATTCCTGAAGATAGACCGTATCCTTAGAAAGCTGTTGTGGAGCGGGGGTCACCCGCGGATTGCCCTCTCTACCCTGCAAAGGTCCATCTGGGATGGTGGGATTGGACTGCCCAGAGTGCAAACTTATTACTGGGCCAGCCAGATGGCGGTGGTGAATGACATGCTCCACGGGGACAGGAATTTGCCACACATCAAAAGGATCAACTCGCAGAGTGGAGCTGCCCCCTTGGAACTCCTGTATCGCGGCCGGTGCCGCAGACCAGCTCTAGATATGGATACTAGCATCACATGCATCTGGACCGAAGCGCATCGCCACATAGGCTGGGACGCGAAGCTGACTCTAGCCCAACCTCTGTGGCACAACAGACTCCTCCCCGAAATGTTGAAGCTCCCCAAATGGCCCGCATGGGCCAGTAGAGGTATTGCCAGAATTGGAGACGTTATGAGGGAGGAGACATTGGTCACCTTTGAAACATTATGCTCTGAATTCGCCCTCCCACCCTCTGAGGAATACCACTACACCCAACTGAAACAAGCACTGCAGGTCCACCGTCAAACAATCAGCGATATTCCGGAGTGCACCCCGTTAGAACGCAATATTGTCCAGGACCGAATACAGCGCAAAGTCACCTCAACCATGTACAATGTAATCACATCCTTTGCTACACCTGAACTGCTCAGTCTGAAAGCCAGATGGGAGCGCGACGTGGGCTCGTTCCAGCCTGAGGACTGGGCAGAAGCATTGATGTATCCCCGGGAAGTGGCCATCTCATCGAGACTTCGGCTAGTGCAACTTAAAATCCTACACCGCATCTACTATGCCAGAGTGGCACTTTTCCGCTGGGGCAGAACCTCGGACGCGCGATGCTTGCGTTGTAAACGGGAAGAGGGTACTTTCTTCCACATTATATGGGAATGTGACAAAATACAGCAATTTTGGAGGAAATGCTGCGACAAGCTTTCCAGAGTCATGGGCAAACCAGTGCAAAGGGGTCCAAAACAGCTCCTATTAGGAATCTCCGACGAAAGCGATCTGACACGCTACGAGAAATTGCTATGGTCGACCGCAACAGCAGTCCTCAGAAGGAACATTGCGCAGTTATGGGGATCCGAGAGAACACCCTGCTATGACCAGTGGGTTACAGATGTAGACATTTGCGTGATAACGGAACGCAGGGTGTACGCGGCAAGGGGGTGCCCGCAGAAAGCAGAGAAGATATGGCAGAGATGGGAAGAGGATAGCTGAGTCCCAGACGAGATGTATCGAGTGAAACGTGCCATATGGGTGGGCGACGCCGGGTTGGCGGCCTGGAACGCACGAACTGCCTCACGAGCTTCCTCACTGCAGACCTCATGACAGCGAGAGCTAAAGCCCCTTTCTTTGCTTTCTTTGTTTTCCCTTCCCTTTCCCCTCTTCCCTGGAGCTGTTTACCCCCCCCCCCACCCCCTCCTCCCATCCCCTTCTTTGTAATGTTGGGATACTTGTAATGTTACATGCATGTTTTCAAAACCAATAAAGTTTTTGATAAAAAAAAAGAAAATGGTGTACTTAATGATCTTGAAGATGACATGTTTTACAGGTAGGCATATAATGTCCACCTGACAGTGGGCAGCCAATTGCAATCCTAGGTCCTATGTAATGTATACTTAGAAGTTCAACTTAAACCTATCACAATCTCTTGTAGGTTTTCTATTGTTTGCCGCGTAATATGATGTCACCTCTGACACATTTGTTGTATATAAATGTGTTTTATGAAAAATCGGAGAGCGATCGAGCAAATGTCCGTTGATGTCCATTGTAACTACCTGTTTTAGATAATTTTTAATAAAACAGTTTCTTTGCCATCAGAGTTATTATTTAATCCCATCCATTGCATGCATGTTACTAAAGGGCCCTACGCTCAGTATTTCCCATTCATGTGCACAATTTATAACATGAGTAGATTATTGTATAGGTGCAATGACACTACACCTCTTGTTCACTAACTTGGTTTACAACATGTTGCATGTATGTTATGGGTAAACTAACTTTGCAACTTCAACGGGAATACTTATGTAAACTTTTTGGAGAACCATAATCCTCTTCATGATGAGAACGTGGACATTCCAATATTTACCTTACACACAACCCCAGCTATGCCACTCTTCCTGATCATTGAGACTGTTCTCACATGGATATAAGTGGTACATCCATAGATGTTCTCTTTTTGCTAATATTATGTCAATCAATCCACCTCTATGTTCTCTATTCTCTTTCTCTGGGACACACCATCTTAATTCAACTTCTATATGTTGCTGGTCTCAAAAATGTTGTACTAAACATGCACTACAGTTACTTGTACAAATTCTTGACCTGTGTTCAGTGATTCTTGTAATCACTTGTCACATGGTTTTTCCTGTTTACATCTTATCACAGGGGCATACAATAGTATTTGTAAAGCCTGTCGGTTTACAATTGATGTGTTTTCAAGACGCCATTATCTGAAAACAGTAGTCTTTATGATAAATGTACATACGCTTCAGCTACCACATTGGCAGTATCCATGTACTAAGGGTAAAATCCATAACTCTGCCAGTGTGTTCTCATTAGATTTGTCTACTCTTGCTACATGTGTAAGTTATTGACGTATATCGGTGTTCTTTTTGAGTGCAAGGAGAGCATATTTTAGGTTAGGATCTTATAACTGTAGGATGTCCTAATTTTTCATAATTCAGTGTTTAAAGGCAGTAGTGTCAGTGCAGAAAGTGGTGGCGCAGACAATTCACTTTACTGTCTGTGTGTGTGGCTAGTTCCAATAAAGTTTCTCCATCTGTTACTCTCGCTCTTTTGTAAGATTGTTTAAGCAGTTTCTTCGAATAGCCTCTTGCATATAATCTGTTAGTCATTAACTGACTTTGCTGTTTGAAGTCAGAAACTAAAGTATAATTCCTTCGTAATCTAAGAAACTGCCTGTAGAGTATATTTTGTTTAACCGCTGCAGGGTGGCGGCTCGAATAATGCAATATAGTGTTCATATCTGTTGTTTTGTGGAACATAGTCATAGCTAATTTACCCTCCTCTAATTTGATCTTTAAATCTAGAAAAGGGATTGAAGTTTGACTATGGGTCACCGTGAACTTTAAATTGGGATTTAAACCGTTATTTGTAGAACAGCTATCGCAAGTGAGCTCCCTCGCCATATTATTAATATATTGTCAATGTACCATTTGTACAATTTCAGATTGTTAAGGAATTGATTAGATTCATGTCAAATGAAGTAAACTCCAGCATTGTGCACCCTCTCCACTCAAAATGTTCCTCCTAACCCAAGCCAACCCATTATCTCCCCAGGCTCTGCATGATTCACACATCTGCACTAATCCTAGGTAGGGTGACCGCCCAGGCAGTACTCACCATCGTACTCCCTCGTACTGAGGTCCATATCGCCACCTTGGAAGTTGGGAGCTTGGGCCTAGTCTTCCCAGCCATTCTCTTCAAATCACAGCCACGCCTCAAGCCTCAATCCAACCCCCCACCCACCGCCCACACCAACCAGCACAGGCAACTACACCTGTGCCATGTGTGGTGTATCCACCAGCCAGCAATACTACACACCTCACCTCGGCATCTAGGCCATATTCAAGCATACTACACAATACAACTAACACCCTCTGTCCCTTGGGAACCAAATTCCACTCCTAATTCCCCAAAGCCTGCTGGGTCCGCCAGCATCACTACTGACACCACCTCCATTCCACACCATTACCAGAACGCTCGGACTACCTAACAGTGTGCACCTGCCCCTCGTGACCCCAGCCACTCCAGATTTGCTCCCCTCTACAACTGGGACACGGAACACATGTCTCAGGCTGTGCACCATGCCACCCAACTCCTCCATCCCCACAGTAAATCCAACCACTCCTGACAATACCACCTATACCAAAACCAAGGCCACTCAACTAACACCAATTTAGTGTATGTTGCTCAATGCTAGATCCCTAGTAGTCCATGCTCTATACATTTTAGACCTTATCACCTTGAACAAGTCTGACATCTTAACCATCACTGAAATTTTGTTAACCCCAACAGCTAGTCCAGTACTCCCCGTTGCCGTCCCTACAGGTTATGCCATCCTAGGTTGCGGCAGAATAAGCAGAAAAGGTGGAGGTGTTGCCCTCATCTATAAAGATAGTCTACCACTCTGCCATGTTAGCACCACCCTGCTTTCTAACTGTGAATCCATCTCCACAAAACATAACTGTTCACCCAATGCAACCATCAACGTTCACCTTATCTAACACCCACCATCCTCAATCCTAACCTTTGATGATGACCTCACTCAACTTATTTTCACAAACCTCAAGCCTACCACCCAGCTCATTACGCTGGTGGATTTTAACCTTGGCTTTAACTACTTGACAGACACAGAAGTGTTAGCCTGATCAAATCCACGTCAGCCTTAGTCTACAGCCAACGTATCCTCAATCCAACGCATGCACATGGGCGAACCCCTTAACTGGTTCCTGGAAAATGGGTGTAAAATATCTCTCAACTCCAATTCTCCCTGGCCATGGTCAGACCTCCACATAATCATGTACACTTTCCCCATCCCTAGTAGCCAGCCTAACACCTGCACAAACACTGATCCTCCCCTAGCCTCACTCTTGCATGCAGTACACACAATATCACTAGTGCCCACATCATTCCCTTGCTCTGTCTGCCTATGTCGTCTGCCCAGAACCCTGCCACTAAAGCCACTAGTTACAACAGAATTACAAATGCCCCGTCCAGAAGACGAGAACTATTTGTTATGCTTTGTGAGCTAAAATAACACCCAGGACACACAATTTCACAGCTCCAAACTAAAATCACCACAAAGCACTCACGCGTGATAGCGGCCCCGCTTTTTCCTCTGCCTCTGCAACCACAAATTATGCTGATGACACAGAAATGTTCATCCTGTGTCCAGTGACTACACAAAAGATACAGCCAAGGTAAACACCATTTACGAAATCATTCAAACGTGGATGGCCCAGAACAGGCTCTGCTTGAATGATGAAAAGACAGAGCTACTGCTAATTGTCTCCCCAGCCTGCCTTGCAAAACTTGACAACACTTTCAAATCCTTCATAATTGATGGCCACAACATCCTTGTTGCCTCTGCGGTAAAAACACCGGGGGTCTACTTGGATGCTACCCTCTACATGTCAGGGCAGGTCGCCCACATTGCCTCAACTTCATCCTACGCCACAAAGCTCATAAACGCTAATTGTCTGTCGCCAGAGCACTTATCAATTTGTCACAGGAGGATAGCTCAGCAGCAACATGCTCGCATTGGAAGCTAGACGACATGGAGCAACACAAGTTCGATCCCCGGGTCCGTGCTTAGAAACCTCTGGGTATTCAGCGTGTTATAAATAACATATCATATCTTATCATTATCTAATCCAAGCTGGACTATTGTAACTCATTGCTCCCTGGCACCTCTGAAAAAAACAAATTACAAGTCGTACAGAACAATGCCCTCTGGGCAGCTGGCTAAACATGCCCACAGCACTGAAGCTAGGAGCTCTGTCCACTGGCTTCCAGTTAGAGAGGGACTCAAATTCAAGACTCTCCTATCACCCACCGTTGTATATCTAGCCAAGCACTGACATACTTTACCCACCAACTGAAAAGAAAAGCCCCTCTAGGCCTCAGTGATCTGCCTACAAACATTGCCTGATGATTCCACTGCAAAAGAGGAGGAGGCTCCAGTCTACCAGTCCATGTTGCTAACCTCTGGAACAACCTCCGTCCCCAATTGCAGGCTGAACCTTTTTACCCTTTATTCAGAAAGAAACTTAAAACTTCTTCAGCTAATAGTCGGACTGTCTTTCTTTTCTTTGTTCTCCGTGCTCGCAACCTCTGTACAGTAACTAGCGCCTAGATGTCCTTAGGCTATGTTCACTGCTATAAATGTTTAAATAAAATATAATACATATTTTCTCAAAATGTGATATGTATTAATTGGCTAAACATGGAGCCAATGCACAACCCATATATGTACCTCGGATCTAAAGGAAAAATTGCTTTTTGATCATGAATTACAAGTAAATGCCAAATCTTCCGAATCAGCTATAACTGCAGTAGAAATCACTTGTGGTAGAGGGTGCTTGTCCAATGCTTCTTTTATAACGAGTGTTGCTTTTTCTTGTGAGATATTCATATATAATGATTCAATATCAAGAATATCTTTAAGTTCAGTTTCTTGATCAAAATGTGTATTTAGATTGATTACAACTCTGGAATCTGCCAGAGTTCGATGTCACAGTGAGAGGTTTGATGAAAAAATCAAACCACTTTCTCATGAGCTTCACCACAAGCTGAGATAATCGGCCTGCCTGGAGGATTCATTGGACCTTAGTGCATTTTCGGTAAGATATTTATGACTGGAGTGTGTGGATCAGTCTGATTTAGGTACTCTAGTTCTTCTTTATTAATTATCCTTTCCTGTAAGCCATCACTAGTTATTCTGAGTATCTCATAGGCAAGTCGTTTCCTGGTAATGGTCGATAATGTGTATTATTAATCAAGAAATGCATTACTTCTGTGGCACATTGCTCACAATCCATAACTGCAATGCCTGCACCCATGGCTGCACTTTTGATAATATGTCTCTATACTGCTTAGGATGTTGTAGTCCTTGATTTTCAACTTGTGATATATTGGATGGTGCATGTTTTCTTCTTTAGCAGTTTGAATTAAAACATTTTAAGACTACTTTTTCAAAAGTGCGCACTTCTTTTGGCATACTGTTCATAAGAGGAACAAAGGTGGATGTAGTCCGGAAAGGGGTTACAGATTCAATATGCTTGTTTTTATCAGAGTTACCAAAACATTTGTGCAACCGTATTTTCTGTAAGAATTGTCTCAACGCTAATATATCAGACGGACTCTGTGTAGGGACAAACAAAAGTTATTTGCTCAGTACGTCTATTTTTGCTTGGTTAAGAACTCTTTTTGATGAGTAAAAAAGGTAAATGGACATAGCTATTGTCTCCTATAGGACCCGCATCCTGGTTTTGAATGGACTGTGTTGTTGTGCAAACACATGATCATGTCGTCTGCCTCGTGGGTTGCCTCATCTTAAAAAAAGGATGATTGTTTGTTGATGATTCTTGTGGAATATGTGTAGTTTCACTATCACATTCACTAGAAGTGGTACCCGCGAAAAG